>NC_092821.1:123367459-123494959 GCF_023375885.2 Dermacentor andersoni | reverse complement strand
TACCTAAATATTCTCGCTGCAACAAATATGCGCCTGCACGCTTTGTCATTATTGTCACGCTTTGTCATATGCGCTTTGTCATTAATTTGACAGAGCAAAGAAATCGTTCGGCCATTCGCCTACGTTGACAATCGCCGAGGATAGGTTTCTGCGCATTTTGTTTTATAATGCACGAGTATTGGGAGGGTCAAAATGGGGTAAAATGTCTACAGAGAGTCTGAGAATCCTCCGCCAGTGCGTATGAATTCTTTGGCTCGGCTCACTCTTCGACTTTGCTTGCTTGCTTTTCCTAGCTTATGCATGCCTACCCATCGCTTTTCCCGTGCAAAAGAAATTAAATCCGTGTACTACGCGGTATGGAGATATGTTGCCAGGAAGCGGCATGACCCCATCAAGGGCTTGAAAAAGACCCGATTCATCATGGCCGCGGTGGCCGCATTTCGATGGGGGCAAAATGAAGAAATGAAGGAAAAAACGCTGGTTACTTAGATCTAGACTGCATGATAAAGACCCAGTAAGGTCGAAATCACAGGAGTTTGCTGAACTGGGGGCTGGCAGGTGCATCGCGAAGGAAAACGAACAGCACAAAGTTAGAGACGTAATTAAGGCGTGCCGACAGACACACGATCAACGGGCAACTAGTCCTTGCAGCACTTCAACCGCGATACATAGGAAACACGATCTGCGCAGAAAGGGTATAGTCTCGCTTTATATCTCCAGTCTTTTGCGCGCTGTTGGATTCCTTTTCAAAATGTTCAATAATCAATCCGGAGTTCCCTCACTACGACACGCCTCGTAATCAGATCATAGTTTTGACACGTGAGACCCCAAAATTCAATTCAGTTCGATCCACTTGCAAACGCCGAATGTTCAACGTGTCCGCTCGGCAAAACAGCAAGTGCAGGAGCAGGTTGTCTGTTTGGGCCTCCCAGTCAATGGCACAAGTTGTCTATATACACTAGTAAACGAAAATATATATCGCGTTACGTTTCCCGCGAAAGGTTATTTGCCTTTGTACGTTTCTAAAGTATTCGTTGCACTTGTCTTTCTTTTTTCATTTTGATAATGTCTAGGGGTGGTGTCCATAGTGACTTTTGAGACTGAATCGAACAGGAATCAAAAAGTGCCAGAAGTGAATTGAATCGAGTAGTTTCCCGCGAAAGATTATTTGCCTTTGTACGTTTCTAAAGTATTCGTTGCGCTTGCCTTCTTTTTTTGCTTTTTGACAATGTCTAGGGGTGTGTGAATAGTGACTTTTGAGGCTGAATCGAACAGGAATAAAAAAGTGCCAGAATTGAATTGAATCGAGCATAGAGTTGTTTTCGAATGCTGAACAGCCGTTATGATAATTAATATAACACGATGTTCACATCCTAGTATTTTTGAAGTTAACAAGTTTCTGTCATTGCATAGTACCTTATAAAGTGTTGATTATTAAATTCCCCACTGGTGGATCAGGAGCAGACAGTAGTTTCTTGGTACGCACAGGACTCTCCAGGAATCGCGAATAATCCCTGTATAGCCTGCAAGGTATGGCTACCTGCTTCATTACGCAAGTTCTCACGTTTTATGTCTAATACTGTGCCCGTTGGGGAGAAAACTTACCGTATTTTCGCTCCAATCTTACTTCTAATTGGGCGTGGTTGACGTTTTGAAATATTCGAAAAGCATTCGGAAAATATTTTCATTTACACATCGCGTATATTCGATCCGAGGACCGAATCGATTAGGACAATATTGGATTCGTTATTCGAAAGTTTCGAATTTTCGCACACTCCTAATATTGTCAAACAGGATGTGCACTGGTGAAGCTAGACGGACATAGACGGATAACCTTTTGTTTACTGACGGTGCCATAAAGCTCAGGTTTCCCCATTGTTCACTTCCTTGTGCAAGAGCTGTTGCCTAATTTTCCGAGTTTTGTGTGTGAGTGTATGTGTGCGGAATTTTATTTTTCGTCTCTCCACTTCTCTGATCTCATGGTGTATTCAATTTCTAGTATAGCACTACAAATGCCTTTCGCTCTGCCAACCTCCCTAGTCGTCGAAATTTATCTCACCGGCGCGCATGCATTTTCACTTAGCGGGTTGCTTGCAGCAATTTCGCATTGGCCCAGACGTGGAATAGAAGGAAAAGAAAACTGGAAAAATGAGTCACATTCTACACTCGGGGGTAAATTTTGTCCTGTTTTGCTGTTGTAAATAACCCTTTCTTGTTTTCTCACTCTAGAAGATAAAAATTATTGCGCACGAGAATGCAGTACTATTCTCAGCAGCGCTCTCAATTCTGCGCGCGCGCTTTGCCTCCGAAGTTTTTCCTTCGTTTCCACAGAGAGCTGTCCGCGAATGTACCGCATATCTGATAATATATCTGGCATGGAAACGATGACGAATTTCAATGCCAGACATCAGAGGGCGGCTGTGAAACCCGCATTTGTTTTGAAAACCAACACTGGCCTCCGTGCGTAGGTGGCGGCAAAGAAAGCTGCGCCGTAAAACGGCCGGAATGGAGCAAAGAAAAGCGTGCCCGCATCTCTGGAAGAAGAGAAAGCTGAGGCGGCATTGGGGGCCTCGAGGGTGCGTGCCCTCGTGCCCTGCCCGGTGCGGCCTGACTGCATTAGCTGACTGGATCTTCGGATGCACGGTCCGGGCTCGAGCTGCCCGCGCTGCTCGCGGTGAAATCGTTCCACGTCTGCGGTCGGAATCTGCCTGCCCAGTACCAATGCTATTGGACCTTTCGCCTGTAGTACATCACAACCCTGGCCAGCTTCAAGACATGTCGAGCGTCGCTGCTCCGAAGTGCCACAGGAAGAAGTTCAAGTCGAGGCTGTCGTTCTTCGGTCCGACGAGCGTCGGTTCCAGCAGCTCGCCGACCAACGCACAAGCAAACCTTCCAGAACTATTCGTCCGTCTCACCACGCCACCGGAAGCCAACGAAAGCGAGCGTCGGTGCGACGTTGCCGGAAGCGCGACAGAACCACCGGTCCCCCGGAGCTTTTCGAACGGTGAGCTTCTGACGATTCCAGGAACGACGCCGACTGACAAGTGCCAGGCTCGGCCACCTCCGAATAGCGCCAAGCCTCCGATTTGGGAAGAATGCGATTTTAGCGCGTCCGAGGCTGTCGAAAATGATGCCAGCTTCGTCGGAGGGGGTCAAGTCATCGTGCGCGAAAAGCCAGAACCCGAGGCTCTCACCCAGTCTGACGTGGTCGCGAGGAGGGGGCGAGAGCTCCTGCAGGAGAAAGGCCCGGATGAGTTGGGCGCCCTTCCAGAGGCACTGCAATGCTTCCCTTCGCAGGCGCGTCTCGCTCTCGAAGGCACGCCGCGCTCGTGGACCGGCAGCCGAGATTTCGAACGCTGTGCGAGGACTTGTATCCGCTCATCCACTACCAGGACCTCGAAGACGAAGGTGACGAATGTGGCTGCTCATCCCTCGTCCAGTGACAGAGCTACCTCCGGGCCATATGTCTGGCTTCTTCCAGCAATAGTGGACGCCAGTACGCGGTGGCTCGTGAAGGGGGATCTCGTCGTGCCGTGCGGGTGCTTCGTTCAGCGTTTCTTGCGAGCATCCGCCGTGGATGGAAAGGAAGAAGAGCAAGAAAATTGCCGAACGAAGCACGGCTGCAGGTTCGCACGGGGTCTCGCGTCAGGTGCCCTCAGCTGGGAGCACTTAACAAGCAGGCTGCCGCCCGGTTCTCCGACGCTGGTCCACCACGTGATCCAGCCACTTTGGATTACGCAGGAAGGACAAGTTTGACCGCCGAATTGCGAGAATGGTGCAAAGGGTGAAAGAGCAGCGGCCTAACTACGCCAATCAGGTGACCCGTAGCATCGGTGGACTGCGTCCGCAGGTTACGGGGCGGCTTCTCACACATGACCTTGAACACCACCGCGTCAGTGATTGGCCGCCTCAAAGCTGAACGCCATGAACACGTACACGCGCAAGTGTGCGCGTGCTAGTTGACGCGTACGGGGACAGCGGTTCCCGAAAGATAAATTGGCGCTCTACAAGTACTTCCGAGGCGCTGCAAGCCGACAACGGCTTCTCGTTCTTAATTTACGTTTGTTTTATGTTGTCGTCAATTAAAAGTTGCGTTACTTAATTGTTGTGGCTGTATTTGTTGATGCATGAGAAATCGGGAAAATATATCTCGCAATGTCCTTTTTGAGTGTGCTCAATTCACTCCCAGTAAGAAGAGGCGAAAGTGGCCCACGCTTACTGCGACCGTGTGGCCACTGGTTATTGTGCCGTGCAACAAGATAACTTAGCTTCAATTCAGTATTCGTGTACTACTTGTGTCACGGTGGCACCCACTTATTCTTCAGCATTGGCCAATAGCTAGCACACGGCCAGTGTCGCATACCGAATCGATAAATGCTTAAAAATAAATCCAAGAATTTGTAGAACGTAATGCGCCATTACATTAACATTAGGTTGCGTTTTAGATAAACACGTGAGTAGGCACTTCATTATTGTTCAAGGTGTTGTTTAGTATACATAGTTCTTGTGCTTTAACCTTCTTTTCTTTTGTCTTTTTCTTTCTTTTCAGATTCACGCAGTTAGCTCCCGATACTGAATCACCGCACTCTCTGAGTGCGTTATTCACGATCTGGTAAATTTATTAGTCAGCAACGATCGATGGACATCGTGGTCGACAGTTATAGGATATAATTATGATATTTCACCCCGATTGCGAATTTACAGTGATTTGTTGAATTTTCCTGGGCTTCATCAAGCCCGCCTTTGCCACCTGCGTGCTACATGATGGTAATTCATCAGCAACCGCTTCGAAAGTGGCCATTGACAAACAGTCACCTAGTCTGCTTGAGCTAATCAGGCAATCTGCAGATGCCTACCAGTCTACCATTTTGACTACGCCTCCTTAATATTTTCTCTCTTTCCTGAAACATCTACATCTACCTTGCGTATAGTACGTATGTCTGTAACGGATTCGGTCCTACCAATTTCTTCCCGGCTGTTGATCACCACGAATTCTTTAAACATGTCTTGCTTGTGTCGACATCCGATCGGTTAATGTTTCCATCCGCTTTTAGTCGCCAGCGCTTCTGGAAGGCTGACATAGCCTCGGGGCCTCGCTAGGTGAAACCATGGCATTCCATTAGGACGTGCTGAGTGACCTCGCCATTCTCGCTCCACTTGACACATGCATCATCCTGGTGCGAATATTTGTTCCGGTGTGTTTTTCTCCTTAGGAAACTCGCGTGGGCCTCAAATATGTTGTCATTAAGACTTTCTTGCCTAAATTCGCTCTTGCCGTACCTGTAAATCTCTAGGTTTCTTTCTATTCGTTTCCAATCTCTGCAATCAATCTACTCGCTCGGTTTCATTGACTTATCTTTTTTTTTTTTTTTTTTGATGAGTCCTGGTTGTCTATTTACACGTTCAGTTTCCCTGTATTGTGTCGTCAACTTTCTTGGCCTCTTCCTCCATTCTGTGCGCACACTTTTCAGGTAAAGCGACTTGCGCACTTTAGCCACTCCATTTATTTTAATCCATGTTCCTTAGTTGGAGTTGGAGTTGGAGTTTATTTCTCCGCAGTATTTCAATGTTTGCATATTCATACATGAGGCAAAGATACAATGTGTGGTGTGGAATGCGGGAAAGAAGCTGCGACATAAACGCAGCTTGACTGGCCCCACATCCCAGCAATACAAGGCAGAAAAGTGACAGCATTCGTAGTCATGAAAACAAGTAAATGGGCACATAAATACATAGTGAAATTGGTACACTAAGGAATATAATTATACGAAAACGAAAAACGCATAAAGATTTGCACTCCTCGAGAAGACAAAAAAAAAATTGACAATCGTAAAAATGAGGCATCTCATGCCGCATTTATTTGCACCAAGAAGACACATCAAGAAATACATCACGTCAGTAAAAAAGATTGGACATATCGTGTCGCGAAAGAAGGCGTAATCGCTCTAATGAAAAATTGAACTTGTTCAGTATGTGGGGGAGTGAATGTTTCAGCATTTGGAGACCATAGTTTGTTCGGCATCGAGGAACCTTCCAATAATCGCTCTGTCTAGTAGGTCGAGACGAGGTGCTGGGCTCTAAGCATGCTATGGAGGTAAGATTATTATTTCCTTTGTTAAATTCAGTTTTCAAGGACACTAATAAACAATATTCATACATGTTATCAAATCTTAATACTTTGAATTTGTTGAATAAAGACGAAGTATGTGCATTATATTCAGCATTTGCTATGCAACGTAATGCATTTTTTTTTCTTTCCTCAAAACTGATCTATGCTCGGCTCTTCTCTAACTTCAAAAAGGCCCATCCCATGTCGTACTGCGCTGCCTCATTTGTGATTTTACAATGGTGCCGGAATTCCAATCGGTCCACCGCCTTTCAGTTAACTTCCAACACTGACAGAATATCTGATTATAACTTGCACAGGACGATACTTGCGAATGTTAGCGAAAGCGGAATTAGTCCTTTCCGAATTCCCCGCACCACCACGTATTTATTGTAGACCTAGGACGCTCCCCCCCTCGTCCGCACCGCTTACGTTTAACACTGGATCTATGGGCTTTGCTAGCGTTACCTTCTGCGCTAACTTTACGAAATTAATCTGCGTATAAGTAACCATGTCTTTATCATCTCTAAAGGCAGGCTCCCGAAGTAAGAAAAATATGTGCATGCATTTTCAGCGTTTATAGTATTTGCAATGTGCTTTCAAATGAGGATGCCTGCAGCTTGTTCGGTAGCATGGGTATTATTTCATTAGCGGCAGCACCATTTTAACCACTTTCCGGTCTTGTTCAGTCAACACTCTGGCAGCGTATGACCGGGGTGGTCTACTTTCATCGCTATGCAGCGATTGGTCACCATTTCGGCAACGCAGGTCAGGCTTCGGTGTCCGTATCCTTCCCAACGCCTTTGATCATTGTCGACCTTTCAGAGGTGCCCGGATTGGCTGGGAGTGGAGGTGGTGACTTCGGACGTGGCATACGCGTCACCTACGCAGAGGCATTCCTCGAAGAACGTCACCCACAGGAGCGTCACTTCCTGATTTTAGCGGTGACTTCCAGATGAGTGGTGTGATCCCTTGCCATCTTTTTAGAGATAACCATTTCCCTTTTATTGATCCTTGGGCAATTTTTCGATTTGCATCCTTGCTTTTCCTAGCTTATGCATGTCTACCCAGCGCTTTCCGGGTGCCAAAGAAATGAATTCCCCGTACTGAACGGTGGGGAGATGAGTTTCCAGGAAACTGCACAGCGACATCAAAGCGATCGTATCAACTGAGCCAGAACGTCGTAACAACCTGTTTCAGCACAGCTGTTTTCCACTTTTTTTTATTTTATTTACTCCTTTTCCTTTTTTGTTGCGACCTTGACGTGGCGAAGTCATCAGTTTTCTTGAACGCTACCAATCATGCATCATCATCATCATCACTATTATTATTATTGTTATTATATTATTATTATTATTATTATTATTATTATTATTATTATTATTATTATTATTATTATTATTATTATTATTATTATTATTATTATTATTCCATTAATTATCACACGTAGCAATCAGCTATTTTAGCGCACAGCTCTCAGGCGCCCGTTTCTAGTTGACGTCCTTCGGCGTAACAGCGCGAATACGCTCGTGCCGTTGATCGTGCTTTCGTCGTCGTCTTTTTCCACAGCTGGCTCCGATGTCGCTGATCATGCCAGCGTTCCCATATTGACGGCACTGCCCCACTGGCAGGCGGTGAGGGGATTTCAGTCTCAAATTGTTTGCCTCAGTGTATCGCGAAATGAAAACACGCATGCAGTTGCACTCCAATTTTCCATTAGGGAGTATCGTAATCGACGGACATATTGTTATACTCAGCAGCCTCTCAGCAGGCTTCTCTGCACAGCACTCCTATTGCAGGGAAAGTAGGCTTTGACGGCGTCATGACGAGAACGATTTACCTCTGATCAATTTCTTTTTTTTTTGGGGGGGGGGATGGGGGGGGTGGTTCAATTATTCCTTTTCGCTTATAAAGTTAGCAATAATAAAAATTTGCATCATTGTGGCGATTAAATGTCTTCACTTCGCAAGTTACACCCGTGCACGTACCCGCTATTACTCTCTTCGCGTGACAGAACGATTTTGCTGGGGTCCTCGCCAAAGAATGTTTATGCATTAAAAAGTGTATGTATGTGAAGTGGGGGAAGCCTGTCACGTTTTAGTGGCAGAAAGGCGTTGAGAGAGCTTAAAAGAACAGGTATGTGGATATATATATATATATATATATATATATATATATATATATATATATATATATATATATATATATATATATATATATATATATATAAAGTGAGTGTCTGGCGGGATCCGGTAGTTGAACGGGCCCTTGTAGGCCATAGCGATTATGTGCCTGCTGTTCAGAACGGCAAGGCGCAGGAACCCCCCCCCCCTCCCCCATGTAACTCACGTCAACGCGGATTCCACTGTTTCCGAGATCAGCGCAGTTTATCAGCGAGAATCTCACCGAGCATATGCATTATAGGCCCGGTGGCCGGAACAGGCATAGAAAGCTTAATTTTAAATAAAGGAACGATGCGCTTGATAGCGTTTCAGATAGTTTCAGCGAGGATATTTAGGTAGCGTTTGTAGCGTCACTGCGTAATTTCGCAAAGAACAGTACCGGTCACAGGAACAACTGCAGGGGTAGCATGTGTGGGGCCACATATAAGCTGATTCGTTACACATGAGTTAGGTGCTGCGTGTGAGCAAATCGGGAAGATAGCAGTAGCAGCAGCAGCCGCGGTAGGGAAATCTCGAAAGGGTTAATAAAAAAAAAGCTATGAGGCTTAGTGTTCCCAGCCCTGGAATCCCAATAAGGTACATTCTAGATGGTCAAAACGTTGTGGAGCCCCATCCGCCGAAAATCGCTTCTCGCAGGTTCTAAACCAAAGTTTTTCGAAGGCGCGCAATCATCATAATTCAACGGTATAATCAATGCTTTCTGCCTTCAATAATGGCGACCATCCGCCTGAGCTTAGACATTTGGTATATTCTGTCGGATATAAATTACCATTAATCAGCAAGTTAACATCAATCGGACCTGATAAAGGAAGAGGTGCGTGCTCTCATCCGCTAGGAAGGCTGCGGAGCAGCGAGCGTTCCATCACATGACTTCCAACATTAGGAAAGGGGGTGCGCATCAGGCCATTATCCTGAACTCCCTATGCAAGTTTTGGATGGTTTTTACACCCTCCTTGTCGGCTGGCCCTCGCTCACGTTTATTCACACCAGCAGCACTTCACGGTATCACCAGGATAGGGCGCGCGCGGGCCACTATTCATTGTCCTCACACTCGGATTTTATTTGGGACAGCACGGCGACGGCGACGGCGAAAGTGCGGCTGGAGCCGGAAGACAGAGACAGCTGTCCGCTTCAAAATTCATCCCTCGTTTACATACAGTCTGTACAAAGAAAGTGTCTCCATATCGGCCTCTGACATTTTCGCATGCGAAAAGCGACAGGTAAATTTCTAAATCACGAACACGTTAGCGCACGTGTATTTAAATGCAATAGCATTTCCACGAATCCTCGCAACCGCTTTCGCAAATCTTGCTGTGTGACCTCGCAGCTGTACTGCTGAAATATACAGCCAGTTATACACTCGCACCACATGCTTCGCGGTGTATGTTAATGAGCAGTGCATCGTTTGTGTTCAGAGCGGCGTGACATGGACAACGTTTCGATGTCGTGTCGTTCGTCGTACGTCATGACATACGCTAATGTAAATTATAGCGCGGCTCCAATGGCTGCAAAGATAAAGCTCACGCGTTGCGAAGCAACCTGTGAGCTTAAGTGATTATCCATAAGAGATCTCAGAGACTAAAAAAAAAAAAAACTACATATCGCCGCGCAGTGTGCTGTGTGTATTCACGTCATAATTGCCCAATACATTGCCACATCTAGCCGAAATAAACATACGCGAACCGTATAAATGTTATGGCGTTCTAATAGATACGAATGCTGCGAAATCTATTTCATACAATTCGGATTTAAATATTTTTGTTTTCCAGCAATTAAAAAGATTATGAAACTCTACAGCGAAATTCCGCGTCCTAGAGTTTCCAGAATTCAACTTTCTTCTCTTTCGAATGCAACAAAATTTCATTCGACCCGGTCCAGCGGCTTTCCAGTGAGAGCATTCACTCGTATTTGAAAAGGTAAGTATGAGTTGTCCTCGAACTAAAAAAGCTTCCGCTTAGCGATCACGAGAGACGGGTGACAAATGCATACACCTCGAACAACGGCATTCGGCGTTGAAATGTCAAGGAGGCATCGCTTCACCAGAAGACGCCAAGCAAAAAAGAAAAAAAAAATACCAAGGCGTCGACGAGGAAAACAATCAAATGGTCTTTCATGTGCTTGTCAGTTGCCCTGCACGGGGTTCAGCCTCACAAGAGTGACGAATATGCTATATATTGTTGTCGGAAGGGCTTAAAGCGGGAGAAAGCCTTTTATCTTTGTCTCCGATGCTTCGACTCTCGTCCTACAGAAGGGTGACTGGGACTGGTGCGTGTTAGCAATGGATTCATTGGTGATTCGTACTGCATGGTTTACATTTTAAGGAAAGAGAGAGAGCTTTAATCTTTCTGTTTCTTATGAAGATAAATTTGAATATTTAAAAACTTACCTGTAGGCCTTTTCTTTTTGAGTCATACAGACCTTAATCATGACTACTGAGAATTAGGTACATCGCGCATGCGTCCTTTTTGTGTTAGAAAGCGTTTCTATTTTTCTTCCTCGCATCTCTTTTGATTAATAGTAGTATTGTCGTTTTTTAAGGGCGCCCTTGTATTTAATAACTGCTTTACCTATTTCATATGTCACCTCAACTCCCAAATGTCGCGCAAGACCGGCTGCGCTAACACCTTCAGTCGCGTCCATTTAGTGGAAATCATCCGCGACTACCACCAGTTTCCAGAAATGTGTACGTCCTGGAGATTTGTCGCGAAAGACGCTGACGTCAGCTCTCGCAAAAAAAACCTGTGGAGCGGGGCAACCCTTGACGACCCAACGGCTGTCAATTCTGACAGCTATTGAAGCACACACTCGGATTAATGCGGACTCGTGGGTCGGTCCCAGCGTGTGAATAGCTCTACTCGCGAGACCACTTGCCGATTTGCGCGCGCGTATAGCCAATATGTGACCTGTGTGTCACGTGGGACAGCGAATCGCTTTGTCGCACTGTTCCCTCGGAACGACTGTAGAAGCGTGCCTACAGGGCTGTTTGAAGAAGATTCCCATCGAACGATGTACGGGCACAGTCGATGCGATCGCAAAAATAAATTTTCCGGAAGCAGTGGGCTGATAATCTCTCCACAAGCCGTAACTGCTATGTTGTAACCGCCAGCATAGTATTTTGCTTCTCAGTCGTGTACTGCAGGTGCTTTGATTCAATTGCCTGGACACTTCAGGCCAGCTTTCGTCATCGGCGTCGGCGTGTTGTTCCATATATATATATATATATATATATACATATATATATATACACTATTTGCAATAGCCTGTAGTAGCTCAGACAATTTTCTGTCTTCCCCATAACTCACTAATTAATTAAATTGAATTACCAAACTTTTTAATTAATGGCTGAGGACCCCAAGTATAATACGCAGATTTGTAGAGCACCTTCAGAAACCACCGACGGAGTTGTTTCCTTTACGATACGTCTCACGTAGTCCTTCTTTTCCGGGTTGCAAAGAGAGCCCGCGAAATATGAAAAAAGAAAAAAAAAACACGCGACGGAGCGCTTTCGCATTTGTACCGTGTCGCTCTCAAGCGTGCGTTCAAGCGGCTGTTCGTGCAGTGCATACACTGGGGTTTTCGGAAAACTGCCCAAAATTCCTAAAGAGCAGAGTGCTCAAGACAAAAAGGCGAATTTGTTAGAAACCGGAATATCGCGAATGGCGCGCACGGTTACGAAAGGGGCTAGGTCTTCAAATTTTCTCGCCGATCAGGTACATTCGCCAATCAATCTATTTAATTAGCGCAGTTATGTGGCTACTGGCAATGTGAATTTCGTAGCTACCGACGAGCGCGATCTTAATCGCTCGAGAGAGAGAGAGAGAGAGAGAGAGAGAACATTTATTCGGGCCATCGAGGTGGTTGCTCTTGAGGTCGAGTGGGTGGTGTCCTCATTCCAGTACTCCACTGGCCATGGCTGCTCGACGTACTTGCTGGACGAGAGCTTCTTGTCCCGCCAGGGTATCGCCGGTCAGCTGTGCCACCTCCCACCGCTCAAATGACGTGCTATAGGCGTCTTTAAGTGTTGAGGTTTGCCCCCCGCAGCTCCACGAGATGTGAAAGAGTGTAGGGCGTGTGTCGCCGCACCAGGGGCAGATGCCGCGATATGTATGTGGGAACATTTTACTGTATCTGTGTAGGTTTGGAAATGTGTTGGTCTGAATAAGTCCTTGTCCTAAGCACCGCAGCCGGAGAAAGTGTCTAATTTTTCCTCGCTGGCAAATTGAAGCTGGGTGCTTGAGCAGTGCAGGAAAGCACGTGCACGAGAAACGTCATCCGATGACGTCTCGATGACGTCTACCGGTCTGCGCCATGCAAGCCGAACGTCCTTCCTTCCTTTTGTTTATTTCGGCGAAGTAATTACGGCTCGTGGCGTGTGGCCTGGGTTTCACTCTTATGTCGGCACTGCACAACATTGGCAAGCTAGATATTAACTTAAACGTTCACTAACGGTGCCGCCTTTAGTCTTTCAGGAGTGGCAGGCACAAGAGAAAAAAAATAAAAACTTCATCTTTCATCTAAAAAAGGCTCCGTTACCACGCGCCGTTACATAGTATTCCAGACAACCGTGGCCAAGCGGCTAGCATCACGCTAACCTTCGTTTCGACTCGTCGATGACCTTTGAATAAAGCGCCCCCCCCCCCCCCCCCCACCCTCCCACGAGCAGTAATCCCCGCGTCGAAATAAGCCAGATGGTTCGGATTGCGTGGCGGCAGACCGGAAGACGTCAACAGTTATTCTGCACGTGATTTCGTGCGCTTCGCAACCACCCTGTTTTAATTTCCGGGCGAAAAAAAATAAAGCGAGAAACTTCCTCCCGTTGCAGGGCCTAGAAAAAAAAAGCTTTTCGAGCAACTTGAATATTGATATGAGTACACCTCATTAGCAACTATAGATATTACGTTGCCAGTAACTGCGGTAGTGAAACGGAGAAGATTAGAACACCTAACCTGTTTTCTGACGTTCGCTGTTCCCGATAATTTGGCTTCCAGAAAATCACAATTCTATATTGAACAGTCTATTAATTTTTCTTTTCGCCCCTTTATTCACCAGCACGCCAGTCTCCGAAAAAAGAAGCACATTAAGTATTAACAACAATCCTTTCGGCTTCAAGGTGACCTTGCAGATTCTTGTATTAACGTTGCTAAAAGCTCGTTCGTGAGCGCATATTTGTATATCGGGTGTCCAAATCCACCCCTATTTCCCCGAGTTACGGAAAGAAATCTTGAGGGCCATGCTCTTGCGGATAGCTTGAGTCGGGCGCGATTACAGGAACCGGAAATGCGTCATGATCGCCATGTTTTTGACATCACGTCCTTACAACTGCAAGTGGTCTCCGTGCGCCTCTATCTTCCGCCATTAGATTTCTCGGATCTTTTTTTTTTTAGTCTTTTTTCTTTCTTTCTTGTTTCCATAAAAGCTTCGGAAACGAATGATTGATTAGGTTAGAACAAAATGAATTCGCATTGTGGGTGTTACCAAACATCTCTTCGATTTGCCGACACGCAAGCTCCAACGTGTCGCGAGTCATTCAAGTAATAATAGTTGTAGTAGAAGTAGTAGTAGTAGAAGTAGTAGTAGCAGTAGTAATAGTACTAATAGTAGTAGTAGTGGCAGTGGTAGTAGTAGTAGTAGTAGCAGTAGTGGTAGCAATAGTAGTAGTAGTAGTAGTAGTAATAGTAGTAGTAGCAATAGTAACAGTAGTAGTAGTAGTAGTAGCAGTAGTAGTAGTAGTAGTAGTAGTAGTAGTAGTAGTAGTAGTAGTAGTAGTAGTTGAAGCTATTAGACTAGGAAGGCTTAGGAGTGATGATCAATGGCGAATATATCAGAAACCATTCGGTTTGCAGATGACATTGTCCTATTCAGCAACACTGCGGACGAATTACAACAAATGATTGACGATCTTGACCGAGAAAGTGTGAGAATGGGGCTGAAGATTAACTCGCAGAACACAGAGATAATGTTCAATAGCCTGGCAAGACAACAAGAATTCAAGATCGCCAGTCCGCCAATATAGCCTCTAAATGAGTGCGTTTATCTAGGTCACTTACTCGCAGGGGACCCTGATCATGAAAAGGAAATTTACAGAAGAATAAAATTGGGTTGGAGCGCGCGCGGCCGACATGCACAGATCCTTACTGGAAGCTTACCATTACGACTAAAAAGAAAGGTGTACAGTCATTGCATTCTACCGCTGCTAACGTATGGGGCAGAAACTTGGAGGTTCACATAGAACAAACGGGGTTGGCCGATATTGCATTCGATATTAGGAGAAAGAAATGGAGCTGGGCAGGTCATGTAATGCATAGGTTACATAACCGGTGGAACATTAGAGTTACAGATGCCAAGGGAAGGGAAGTACAGTCGAGGATGGCAGAAATCCAGGTGGGGTGATGTAACTAGGAAATTTGCAGGCGCTAGTAGGTATCAGCTAGCGCAAGGAAGGGGTAATTGGAGGTGTAATTGTAGATCGCAGGGAGAGGCCTTCGTCCTGCAGTGTACATAAAAATGGGCTAATGATGACAACACGCTGCTCGTGCCGTTCGAACAAGACGTAATCAGTTCCGAAAGCGCTAGCGTGTCCTCTAAAGTTGTGGCCAAAGCTTCGTGTCGTCTACCCAGTCACCACCGCCTGCGACATTCGCCGACATGCAGAGGTTTGCTGAGCAGCACCAAGTCTTCATGCACATCCGCTGTAAACACGGAGGCACCGACGGCAGCTGAGCCAATCGATGGACGCGTCACCACGTGATCAAACATGGCGGCACCCAGGCGATCGGCGCGAAAAGGGTCTATACGATGCCTGCAGCGCCACTGGCGGTGCTCCTAATGCCAGCGTTGTGAGACGCCTGGTAGCTGCCTGGGCGCTGTTCCTTCTGCACAGCAGGTGTCGCTTTGTATGCTGCGTCGCACCGACATGTCGCGCCCGCGTGCAGTTAGAACACCTTCCGAGGAGTGCATGCGCAACGCAATAATGTTCTCGCATTAAAGCCCTTGCGAGGACACAACGCATCGTGCGCAGTTATTACACGAATCGTCCTACCCATGCATGCCTCCGAGACCGGCGCGCTTTATTTTAGGTTGGCACCGAAAACGAAGGTCGTTGAGGCTCCCGTGGGATGCTATGGCATTAAAAACGAAACATCACGTGTTAGTGAGTGAGTGAGTGAGTGAGTGAGTGAGTGAGTGAGTGAGTGAGTGAGTGAGTGAGTGAGTGAGTGAGTGAGTGAGTGAGTGAGTGAGTGAACTTTTATCGGGTGCATCAAAACGCGATAAAACGCGTACCCCGCTAATCCGACGTGCACCGGTTAGAACAATGCACAGAGAGCTTGCGGGAATAAATATAATCTCGTTTGCTCAGCCGGCCAGAACAAGTGCGAACTGCGTCGACCTCCCGGCTTTTTTTAAAGCGCTGTTGCAATCGTGCTTTTCTTTCTTTTTTGCCCACTTCGTTTCATATCCCATTGTAGTTTCGAGAAGAGAGCGCTGTGATGTATCGACGCTGTGCTCACTTCTGGCAGAGCGCCGTTAACACGTCGGCCGACACTGCCACCGAGCATATTTCAGCCGTCTCGAAAAGGTCATACCTATATACACGCAGACAGCGTTCCACAGTGTCTTAGCAGGAATGCGCGGCACTTGTGCTGCTGACTGGGGAGTTCTTTCACTTTGACTCGCGCAAAAATGCCGTTCACACTCTTCCGAAAAGGAACGAAGCGATAAACTCGTCCCACTGTGAATCGTTCTTTCAGTCCTTTGCGGTTAATTTACGAGTGCGGCGGCCATTTGCGTGTGACTCGGGGGGGGTCAGAGAAAAAATGTTGTGACTCCACGGTAGATTGACACCGGTGTATAATCGCACCGAGAAAGAGCTCGACGCACCATACGTACACCACATACGCGGTCAGAAAAAAAAAGTGTTTCCTGTTTATGCAAATGATTTATTGTAGGCAGACGACGTATATTCACAGGAACTGAGCAGTTTATTGGAACTTCCTGGGCACGTTCATGGGGTTTGCAAAACATAGTTTCTGGGCGGGAGAGGGTACGTGCAAAAAAAGAAAAAGGAAAAACGTGCGCGAACACACAAGGCACCTTGTGTGTTCCTCGTCAGATAGACACGTTTCACACTGTGCAATAAGAAACAGGAAATCGTGCGCACGTAAACGTCAATGACTGCTATATAATTAAGGCAGAATGACACATCTATGAAACGACACTGCATATAAGTGAAGGGGAAGAGGGGACGAGTAATGTTAGAGAGAATGGAGTAGTACCACTGGAATAGTGACATAAGCAAAATGGATCGAGTACCAATTACTTTTCGGAATAATTTTCTAATAAAGAAAAACAGTTTCCTATTAACGATGTTCCTGTCGTAGTGGTCACATTGCTGGCATGTTTCTCTCATTACTACGCAATATGAAGCAAAGATTAGGAACAAATTAGCAATTTGTTTGCATAACAAGGACTCTTCGTAGATTGAGAATGGCTGGCTTTTAGAAACGAGAAAATCCTGGCTCCCTGAGCGACATGTCGCGTGCTTCAGTGTGTAAGTTATCGTGTTATCGTGTCTAATCTCTACCATGGCCACACGGGGGTGAAATTTATCGTACTTTTATATCAGTTTGTTTATTTCATTTGTTTAAATCTATTTTAGTCAGGCTGCGAACGACTGCTATGGTTTAAACAGGGGAGGCCTTCATTTGTACAAAAGAAAACAGCACGACAAAAAGAAAAGGACGACGAAACATTTGAAAAGAAATTGATAAAGTAAATAACATACACCAGGACATTATATTTCAGCAGAACTTCTTGTGGGGCTAGTTGGTGCGTGTTACTGAAGTACTAAAGCGCCAAACAGACGACACAGGCATGACACAAGAAGCGCTCGTCCGTGTCTCTTCTTGTGTCGTCTGTTTGGCGCTTTAGTACTTCAGTAACATTATATTTAGCAGCCGCGAAAGTGACACTCCAGTTTGCGCGCAAAATAATTAGCATCATACATGCATCCCCGTAATTCACGCAACTCAGAGACAGCTTTAGCATAAAGAAAGTGCCCCGAAGTGCGTTTGTCCTGGCGAAAATCGACGCCAGTGCTCTATCATGAGTGTACATCTAGATTTCCTAATTGTGTGGGACTTTACACATGCTGGGATGGAAAGATCTATCGCTTGCGCTTGAGATTTTAAAACGTCCCTAAACTTTGGGGGGAGAAAAATGTACTCATATTTGCGAATGTTGCGTGCGCGGTTCGACGACCGAACCGAATACGATGCGTAGTTCGATTCGTTATTGGAAAGTCTTGAACAATCACGCGCCTCCAAAGATAAGCGTAGACGAAAGGAAACCGAAAAGGAAAACGGAAGGTGGTGAGCGACGATGGCAGGCAAGCTAGCGTGAATCGCAAAACCCTGCGTCTAAGCTACGATGTCTCACGGGGACGAAGCGGGTCGACTGCTGACGAAAAGAACTGGGGCCCAATTCACAACGCTTTTCGTTCGCAAGTGCTTCTAAACGAGGCCATCGGCTGGCCGTGCTTGCTAATAAAAGCTGCATGCATAATGGGGGCGCATGGAATCTACTCCTTTTCTAAAGCAGGCACTGTCGCAGTCAGCGAGGCGGCAAACGCAAAGAACAGCGCAAAAGCCTCGAGCTCCTCAACCGTCATCTTCTTCATGCATGAGCGGCGTGCTCTGCTTCTCGAAGAATCGACACTATTCTTCGCTACATAAACATTATGTAAATTATATGTTTGCATACTAATGAATGACGTCTGAACTCATCTCACGCCGACTGTCGACGGTAATGCGAACAGCAATCGAACAATGTAGCGACATACCGTATTCCTGAAGTAACGTTTCTTTACCACGCGCAGTGTTAATTCTGGGACTTCGTTGCTTCGGCTCTACGTCACATACTCCGATGCCGTCCGACTCTACTATGTCAGTCGCTTGTGAAGGTCACCCACGCGCATTGAGGTACGACGACGACCGTAGGACACCGACGCAGGGTCGTTGGAATGACGATCGAAGGAATGACATCGTTCGAACGACGAAGGCGCATAACGATGACGGCATGAACTACAATAAGATGTCGATTCCTAAGTTATGGCAACGGTATAGACAATGTCGTGATTACGACGGTATGACGACAACCGCATGTAGAAGCAGGAAAGGCGACGATGGCACGGCACGACCAAGAGGCCGTGACGACGACGCTGTGAGAACGTATGCGTGATAGCGCCTGGGTGACGACGACGGCACGAGAACGGTGGCGTAATCGCGATGGAATGACGACGTCGGGATTACAACGTAATGACGAACAAGGAATGACGTCGATAGGTAGACGAAGTTGGTATGACGATTACGGCACGACGACAGTGAGGGGACGATCCCGAAGGGACGACGATGGTGAAACGGAAGCGTTACGACAATGGACTGACGACTAGGGTGCGACGACGACGGCATGGCGAGATTCAGGTGTCGAAGTTACAACGACGACGGTAGACCGACCACGACGGCACCCCGACGATGGTATAACAACGATTCTGGGACGACGACTGTGCGATGACGACGCAGTGATGACATTGGCACGAGGACGACGGGAGGACGATGAGTGGGTGACGAAAATGGCGTGACAATGACTATCGCAAAACCTGTAAGACGACACTGGCGGGAAGACGACGCACGACGAGAGTCGGAAGACGAAGTTGGAGCGACGGTCATGGCACGACGACTACGACGGCGTTACGACGGCCGTCCCACAACGGAGGCGTGATAGTGAGTGTCTGACGATGATGACATGACAAGGGCGGCGTAATAACGATTGAATGACGATATTGTGATTGCAATACAACGACGAAGAAAGATTGACGTTGATGGAACGACGAAGGCAGCATGACGACGACCGTACGACGACGATGGCGCAATGATGACGGCATGACAAAAGTCGGTTAACAAAGCTGGAACAACGAAGATTGAATGACCAAGACGGCATCGCGACCGCGAGCACATAGGCAGAGGCCCAAGCAGGTAGGCAAGTTGAACCACTAGGTCGAAGTAGAACACGTGACGACAACAGCATGACGAGAGTCTGATCGCGAAGCTGGAATGGCGACGATTGAATGACCACGGCCGCGCCACTATGGCGGATTGACAACGAATGCACGACGTCTGTATGACGACGAAGGCGTGACAACAACGGAATGATGGGTTTCGGATGACAAAACTTGAATGACGGCCATGCAATTACCACGAGACCATGCCTAGTGGCCCGAATTAATAGGCAACTTGGGCCGCTTCCTCGGGGTAGAAGGTGTGACGGCGACGGCATGGCGAGAGTAAGATAACACAAAGATGAAATGACGACAATGAAGCGACCACGACGGCCTCACGACCAATAGCATATACCTTGTGGTCCAAGCCGGCAGACAAGTTGGGCCACAAGTTGGGCGTAAGAGGCTAGATGCATAGCTATATATCGGCTCAAAATGACTGAAGTAGGCAAATAATATTCGCATTGAAATGATATGTTTTATATGAAGTGTAATATGAAGGGCGGCACATACCGAGTGACGTATATCCACTGACCCAAGGTGACGTCAAAGAGGTTGATCGAAGAGCACCAGACACCCAGTGTCGCCCACCCAAGTTGGTCCAACGTTTGGTTCTGAACCTGGCTCCTACCAGCGCCGTAGCCCGGTGCTCTACGCATTTGAACATGGTATACTGACTGACCGAAGTTGGCGGAGAAGAGGTTAGGCCTAGACATATACTGATTGATACAAAAAGACATGCCGCTAACTGGATAAAGTTACCCAAAGAATGTTAGTAGCACTAATATGTTCAGCGTCAAGATTGGCCGGAACCTTTTCTTACTAACAGTCGTAAAGTAAGAGCGTTTTTTGTGACTACGGGCCCTGGTGTTCGCGTACGGGATGTTGTTGAGACAGTTAAGTACAGAGCATCGTCCGCAGCTGGTGCAAGGCAGGATACATTGCGCTCATCAGCCCGAATAAAACGAAAATGCATTCTCGCGCATACGCATGCATATAACAACAGTATATATCTTACAGAGGATACAATGACTGCATCGCATTTCGCACGCAATGCGACGCACTTGGCATAAACGTAGTGTATGGAACAAACAGTAAATGTTGTCGACTGACAATAGAAGTCTCAAAGAACATTCAGAGGAAGCTTTAGCTCGAGAACTCCGATGTAAATACACGGACTGGAGAAATCATTTTTCTCGGTAAGCACTGAACCAAAGGTCATGTGGTGTGTTGCATTTCGAAAAAAAAAGGTAAAGTCTAGTAACCGTAGGAAGCAAATTCTTAATATAGGCCGAAAAATTTTTTTTACATGAAATCTGGGAAACTCCGAAATTGAGAAAGAAAGATAGCCCATGGTGCCACGTTTTCAAACATGTAGCCAAGGAATAAACGTTGACATCACGGTTCTGTTAACAGCAACCTATATTGCATTTAAAAGCGACAATATTGATGTATTACACACAGTGCCGAAATATACCACTAATTTGAGAGTATGACATTTTCAAAACAGTTGTAAATGCCGCAACAATTTCCCATCACCTGGAATCAATTCTGTCCCCTTCAGATGCTTTGACAGGCGCTGCGTATAGAACGTTGATATCTGGTTTTGGTGCAGAGTTATGAATTTGCAAACTACGTGCTTGGTAATTTTATTCTTTAGATTACCAATGATTGGCAATGTAAAAATATCGAAGATCTAACTCAAAGGCTTGCCTTCCTAAGATTACTAGAATTTAAATTCCTCTCTCAAACGCAATAAACTTCATTCAAATAGGCCCAGCGATTGGCCAATAAATCCTTTTGATTTTTGCACGCATTTGAAGATGTATAAGTCGGAGTTGGTCCCGACCTATAACTCCACAACCTCGGCCAGGTGGCGCTACTGCACCTGTTGAGAGCGCCCCCCATCGTCAAAAAGTTTATTTTCGTGGTCGTGTGGCCGCGCCACTAAGTGCTGTCTCACACAACGTTTTCTTCAAAACGTTGGTCTCTCACGGCAGCGCAAGCTCGCGTTGTATGTAGAACGGGTGGTCTCTCTCTCTCTTTCTCTCGTTGCTCGTGGCGTTCGACCTTCATTTCCAAAGGTGGTGTAACACAGATACACGCAGAAACCCAAGTTTCCTTGTAATATAGTACCTGTGGTCGGGTACAACTTTCGAAGGCAGAGGCATTTGCCCCCAGGCACGAGCCTCCACCAATGGGGGCGCACTCCAGGCTGACGTCATGAGCCGGATGGCTGGTGACCCTACCGACGGGGTGACCCTACCCGCGCTTCGACTTGACCCGAGTCGCGTCAATGGGCCTATTGCTTTAGTCGCGGAGGCAATCGGCTGCCGTGCTTCGGTCATCTGGGCGGTGCCTCTCCTGTCTTCTTAAGTTGTACCCGACTATAGACTGTATTGATTAGTATGCCGACCGCCGGACGTCTCCAACGGGGCACGGTGTAACCGCCAGCGATGCCTGGAGACCGCACGGTAGTACTGCCCCGGATGGATGGATGCTATGAGCGTCTTTGGAACGGGGTGGTGGGTAGCGCCCCCAAGCTCTTGGGGCTTGTGCTTGGCAGTGCTGCCCCACTGCCCGGATGGATGGGTGGATGATATAAGCGTCCCCTTCGGAACGGAGTGGTGGGTTGCGCTACCTACCTAAGGGCAACGGCCTCTGAAGGCCACCCGCTGTACCACGGCAACAAGACGTGCAGGTCGTCCACTAGTGCAAATAAGACGTAGTTTATCGTTCTTATTGAAGAAGAATCGCGCACTTATGTGCACAAACGAGAACCGAAGCCGCGGCTTGCGCAAGGGCGCGTCATTCTGAAGCGCTCAGGGAGAGAGAGACCCGCTTGGTGCGCTGCACTATGGGATAGCGGGACCTCCGACGGTGCCTTACGGTGCCTCGCTTACAGTGCCTGCGCTCCGCACACTGTAGTGTATGGTGCTCTTCTATACCTGCGCCAAAATGTCTAAATATTGCCCGTGGAAGATAGCATAGATCTAACCCTTCATCTAAATTACTCTATGAGATGGCCATTTATTTAAATTCGAAAGAGTAAGATGCCTAATTGAATAATTAAAGTAATTACGGTAAAAAGCTTTATAATTTGTTACATTACGGCACGGGCCGCCGTCCGAGCCAGAAGCTGACGTGTGGGCACGCTTTGCGTCTAGTGGGACCGCCATTTCTACGTCGAGTCCATCCAGGCTTGGTGAAAGTCCAACGCGACTATCAACTCCAAGGCTGAAGCTATTTTCAGATGATGATGATGCTGGTAGCGGTTGGGCTGCGGTATCGATGACCTCGCCAACGACAACTTCTGCAGCCGGGGGCTCATTCAGATGCAATGGAGCAGTGGCTTTTGAAGAAGACTCCCAAATCGGGTGTGGCGTTGCAAGCGACGCAACTGAGGCGGATGAAGGCACCTTCGTCGGTGTAACAAGCTCAGATATCACAGGGCCAGGTGTTTTAACCGTGTCGAAAGCTTCGGTGCGATCAGTACTTATGGCAGCAGCCGAAGTGGAGGCGCCACCGGCCACAACATCCGTGTCCCTTGCTGGCTGGGAGGCCAGCGAACATGGCGTGCTGCGATCGGCCACGTCCTCAACAGCACGCTCCTCCCTTTACGCCGAACGAGGCAAGCGACCATGGAGTGTTTTGAATGCCCGAGCTGCATGCTTCTTCTCTGTCATTTGCCGACGCTCGTTGATGCGGTGAGTTCATTTCCTTTCCCTTTGTCCTCTGGTAGCTTCAAAACTAGTCAAGGAGGGAAGGTGTTGAAGGTCCGAAGTCAGCGCCCCTCGATGATTCGAGTGCACTGTGGCAGCGCGAAGGAAGAGTCGTTGTCCGATAAAGTGACGCTTTATTCAAACACGTCTGTCCGTCTGTCCATCCGCGTCTGTCCAAGTCCAAGCCCGAACCTCCGCTCCAGCTGGCGCTGTCTACCCTTTTGTTCCGAGCGAGGGTGCAGATCTAGTGCCTTTTCTACGGCGCAGCCACTAATTCGTTTTCTCTCCACGCGTGAGTGTTTCCCGCGTCCCCTCTTCGCGGAACCCACGTGCGTGCTTCGTTTCCGGTTATTGGCCGACACGATAGCGTGCGCACTCGTCCTGCGCTTTGCTGTAGCCGCCTAAACTGGGCCACAAAACAACAGCAAGGTCAACTCCTTAACCTCAAACCGACTCAGTGTCAATGCGATCTCTCTGGTTACGGCGCCACGCACCGTCGTGACCGTATCTGGCGCCGGCGGTAAGGGGGGAAAGGCACCAGCAGTAGCGTCCGAGTAGGAACGCCGCACAGGGCACACGGCTGTAGAGTGACCATCCCCGCAACGCCGACAAGGACGGTCACATCCGTCGCTTTCGTGGACATGGATTCCACAACGGCCACAGAACGCTGCGGTGCACTGTGCACGGTAGTGGTCGCTAGAGCCGCACCAACGACACACGCGTGGCAAGCCACGGTAGTCAAACGTCGTACCATGACCAGAGACTCGCAGATAATTGAGGAGTGGGGTTGTCATTTCTATCCGGACGAACCGGGTGCCCGTGAGCACGCCACGTCGTCCACTCATAAGACCAGCGTTGAAAGACAGAACGTTGCCGTATGGTGATAGTGCCTGGACAAGGACTTCGTTCGGAGCGAAGGACGGCAAGTATAGGCAGGTTACGTTGGGGACCTGCGGGCCAATGGGAATGACAGGACAACGCTCGCCACCGCTGACAAGGCAGCCATCATCGATGATTAGAGACATAGAAGCCACGCTCTTGACGGCGACTTCGAAGTTGAAGCCTCCCATGTGCCGAACGCAATAGACCTCAGGGAGGCCAACTATTGAGGCCGTCGCGTCGACGACGGTCTCGGGACCATTCCCCGCAGGGACAACAACATCGAAGACTTGGGAATTCGAAAGAGTCCACGACGCTGTAGGTGCCATCCTGTGAGAGGTGGACGTCGCCGACAACACTCAGGGACGTAAGCACAAACATGCATAATGATCTGGAGGAAAAGAGATGGACGAGTACAGCGACTGCCAGCTTTCTATGTTTGTTATCTGACAAAATCCGGCCATCACTATTGCTCTGGCTTTCTCCGCGATTTCTGACAACACAATTTTAAACATATCAAGGAAAGAGATTCGTTTCAAGTATCGACGAAACGTTGCCTTGGCAACATATGTCTTTTAACGTATCTTTGCACCCAGGAACAGCTTGCAGCTACGTCGATTTTTTTTACGCGAATATTCATTTCGCGCCGGCACCGTTTTCTTTTTTTTTCCTCCGTCATAGTTTTCGTTACGCACAAGATAGAGTGACAGAGCGAGACAGTGGGGTAGTTCAATCAGATGCAAGTTTCCAATTTACTGCGCTGCACGTAAGGGGGGGAAATGGATGCGAGGGGGGTGGGAGAGAGAGGTTAGAAATAAGGGAGCAGGAGGAGAAAAATGCACACAGGAAAATGAGAAAGAAAGTGCTATTAGCAGATTCCCGTGGACCGCAAAAAGATCAATCATGCTGCGCAACCTTCTGATTGGAAGATGCTGTGTCAGGCTTCAGACGGCGTACATTGTCAGTGAAACGCCCCACCCCCACCTCCTTGTGGCGCGGAAGACACCTTAAAATACCTTGTGTGTGAATGTACCTCATACGAACATGAGAGGCTTGTCGTTTGAACAGACTTAGGGCACTTAGATGATCGACCTTTTAGGAAAGAGAAGATCTCGTAACCGCCTCCTCATGTGTGTGGCGATGCGATAACTCACAAAAGCTCTGTTACTCTTTTGAGAAGCGCCAGATCGTATGACCGCTTGGGATGAACTGAAGCGTGGACGCTTCAGCGCGAGTGTCTCCCTGCAAAGTGCGAACTTCTCTCCCTCTTCTTATCTTTGGCCCCACTTCCGCAGTGCAGAGTAGCCGACCGGGGCCGATCTGGTTAACCCCCGGCTTTTCACTTATGACTTCCCTCTCTAGCTCAATCTCATTTTCTGTCCCTTTGCATGGTTGCGAGTAACGAAAAAAAAATCGAGCCCCTCAAATTTTATTGTAATTCTCGTCTATGATGAAGGATTCTCTCTGCCGACAAAGGTATCGGGCGTCCAACTTGTTGAGCCCAGCGGCAAGGGATCGATTATGCACCACCACACTGCGGCCGCCGGCACGGAATGAGATGTTCCTGAGACATTACTCTTCGCCGCAGTGCTCGCAGGCTCCGGTGTTGGCCATCGCTACGCGGAAGGCGTTAGCATTAGCGGAAGGCATATCATCATCAGGATTGGTTCCAGCGTCGTCGTCGCCCCTCTGCACCCACGCGAACGCGTTCGTGTAAGAGCTCCCGCATTAGTCGGCGTCATTAATTAATTAATTAAGAAACACAAAGACGTGACCAATATCACAACGAAGCTGTTGAGGGCTAGTTCCCTAAGGATCACGTCCGTGTGTAACACAAAACTCCCCATACGTGGGTCGATCCCGAAGATAGTGCAAGGCCGGGCCGACCCGCGGCGGTGCTACAGTTTGTCATGAAGGGGCAACATACACAGCCTCGCTGGTCATCTTTCTTCACAGAGTGGAAGGGCACTGAGTTTTTCTTGCAGCATCTGTTTTTGAAAGCGAGGTCAATGAAAATTTGTCTTCATCTTGGGCTAATCGGAGCTTTGTCCGTACGTTGATCACCGATAATACCCGAAGGAGGTGGTATCCACTTAGCAGAGGAAACAACTGGACAACAGCACCCGTTTGCATACATAAAAAAAAAGGCACGCGGGAACTCCTCTGGGGGTTGTGTAAGTGTGCGTAAGTATTGTGCGTGCCACTTGCTCATCTCCCCGCAGCTCTGCGTCATTATCTATGTTATGAAACCTGATTTGACCAGCATAAGCCTTAATCAACCCTCATCGGTTTATTATCAGCCTTATCGAACATAATTCGACCCTTATTAACGCTAATCGGTCCTTTAAATCTGAATGTCCAGCGAAGCTGTTGCATAACCACCACTGCAATTGCTGAGGAGGGTATCCAATGCTTTATCGATGGTTGGGATGTTTTGAGCTTTTCCTGTATTAGAACGTATGCTGTTTTGTGTGTTGTATGGGTGATTTCAATGAATATAGGCACTTCTCACAGCTGTGTCTTACCAGTACTCACGTACGGGGCAGAAACCTGGAGGCTTACGAAAAGGGTTCTACTTAAATTGAGGACGACGCAACAAGCTACGGAAAGAAGAATGATAGGTGTAACATTAAGGGATAAGAAAAGAGCAGATTGGGTGAGGGAACAAACGCGCGTTAATGACATCTTAGTTGAAATCAAGAAAAAGAAATGGGCATTGGCAGGACATGTAATGAGGAGGGAAGATCCCCGATGGTCATTAAGGGTTACGGACTGGATTCCGAGGGAAGGGAAGCGTAGCAGGGGGCGACAGAAAGTTAGGTGGGCAAATGAGATTAGGAAGTTTGGAGGGCCAAGATGGCCACAATTAGTACATGACCGGGGCAGTTGGAGAAGTATGGGAGAGGCCTTTGCCCTGCAGTGGGCGTAACCAGGCTTATGATGATGATGATTATGATGATGATGATGCTGATGATGCACTTCTCGCTTCACTTTGCTGAGCGCTTGTAGCATCTGTTTTACGTGGTATGAGCCATTGCTTACGGAGGTATGAGGCATTGTTTTGGGGGGTTTGAGCCATTTCATTACTAGAACGAACGGACAAAATTCTCGTTGGGTAAGCATAAAAATGCTTACGCATTGAAAAAGAAATCTCCTACACTATAATTGCTCACAAGAGCTAATTCGAGTCAGTCCTGACGCTGGACGCATTCCACCCGGAGTCAACCGACCAATAACAAAGAGAGGATGCGGGTCCAGGGACTGATTTCTCGTCACGCACAATGAGTGAGTGAGAAAACTGCATTTCGAATCAGAACGATTCGCGTCCGGCGAGTTAGTGGGCTGGGGCACCCGCCGAAGTTACGGCCAAGAGTTCTTGCCTTCCGCCGGCTTCCTTGGCCCCCGCTGGACTGCCCAGAGTTGGTCTTCCAAGTTCGAGCTGAGCTGCGCGGCCTGCCATCGCGTGCGGAGGCTGTCGATGGCGGCTTCGCTATCATTGTCCTGTATTAGTCCCTGAGCATTCCCATAGCATGTGTTCTAGCGTGGATCCGGAGCCACACACTTTGCATCTATCTGTTGTGTATATATGTCTGGATAAATAGCGTCTGTTCAATGTCATTTCGCGTATTCTTTTTTTTTTTTTTGCCCTTTTTAGCAGTAGCCAGCCGCATGGTGCTAGCGAGTCTATGTCGAAACCGACGCCATCAAAAAAAAAAAAAAAGAAAGAAGGAAAGGGCGCCTCTCTTCAGACAGGTGCGACCGGCGACCGTAACGCGCTAGGGAAAACGCCTAGGGAGAACGTCGGCGCGCTTTTCGCCGCCCGCAACCGCCAGTCCCCGGCCCCGCGACCAGCGCGCCGCGCGGGCTCCGAGCGGCGTTCGCGCGAACTAGCGCGGCGCTGACGGTGGCTCCAGTCGATGCTGGGACTCCGGGAGAAGGCGAGTGTCCTCGCGCCGGCAGCGAGCCTCCCCGAGCAGTCGCCGCGGAAGTCCCCACCCCCGCGTCGGCCGTCTTCGCCGCCGTGATCAGTGGTCAACGTCGGCACAGTTCAGACGAGGAGGAGGAGGAGGTCGTCACGGACCGCGGGGCGGTGGGGGCGCGCCGCGCCGTCGCCCTCCCTCCGGGTGGTGGTGACGGTGGGGGAACAAGTCGTCGCGGGCTCTCTGCGTCGTGTCCTGGTCGACGTGGTGTGTGATGGCCGTGGGCCCGTCGAAGTCGTCGTCGGATCGTCATCGGCGGGACGCCGGACGCCGCCTCTTGCGTGATGCGCGCCGATGAGACTCACGATGACGTCCCACCGCGGGGTGCTGCTCGTTCAGAGCCCGACTCGTCGTCGGCGTCGTCGGAGACGTCGGCGTCCGCCGTGTCGACTTCGTCGGCGGAGGAAGAAGACGAAGCCGCCGCCGCCGCCGTGATCTCGTCGCCGTCTTCGACCCCGTCGTCGTCGTCCTCTTGTTCGGCCAGCCCCGGCGCCGACGGCGTCCGAGGCGAAGAGGACCTGCCGTACCCGGGATTTGTGCCCGTCGCGCTATACTACTTCCACCAGGACAAGCCGCCCCGGTCCTGGTGCCTGCGACTGGTCACCAACCCATATCCTTGGCTGCCGATTACTGCCTGTCTGCTTTGTCGCCTTTTTTGGGTTCGACGCCACCTTCTTCTTGCCCGTGCCTCTCCCTCGCCTTCCCCCACCTCTCTCTTACCTGGTCGACGTCGAACGTGCTGGCTCCCCCCCGTCAGGCCGCTCTCCCATACGCCGGCCCCGTTGCAGTGCTCGCCGATCAATGAGTTTGCCCCGTGTCCGTGGTCCTGCCCGTACTAACAGGTGGCGGTGCGATACCCCTTGTTCGGAGCTGTTATCCGGCGGCTCTGTTACCGTGCACACTGAAGGACATGTCTGTGTTTGCCCGCGGTTTCATCGGACCTCCCCTTCCGCAAACCTTGAGCCAACCCGAGGTCTGCTATATATGAGCATCTAAAGTTTGTGGAGGCTGCTTCAAAACGTGTACAGTATTTAGTAGCGTGATGGCTCAACGCGTATTTCAGACGCGATTTCGCTACAGTTGTCGCGGCTGTAGTTTCGATGTCGGCGCGAAGATTTCAGGCTTGAAAATGAGAGTGAAAGAGTGCACGTCGGGAGCGTTGATATATATTTTTATTTACTGTTTTATTCTCTGCCGAAGCAAAATCGAAATCGCTGCACGAGTAACGCGATGTTGCCGGAGCAGTTTGCTGGCGAATCTTTAGGCACACGCCACTCCCGCTGTTATTAAGATTCAGGAGCGTTCGTTTCGCTTTTTTTATTTCTGCGAGGAACATGGAACTCTTCTTGTTTGCCCCGTAGCGACAGACGTGTAGAGATAGCCGTTTCGAGGTTCATCTGAGAGCGGTGTGGATTTGTTTACTGTCGTCTGCTAGGGCACCCAAAGCCGATGTGGCGCGAGGAATTCCTTTCGCGACGATTCCATTCCATCCTTATCTTCCAACGTTCACGACCGGCAGTCCGCGCTCGTCTGATAACGTAGGCGGAGCGGCGCTCGCGCCAGTGACGAAGCAAGAAAAAAACAAAAGAAAGAAAGAGGAGAAAGGAATACCGTTGGAACGGAATCGCTGCATTACCTCGACGTGCGCTGCAGCTTTACGCGTTTGCCACGTAGCCCTGACTCCTCCTGGCGATGATGCGGCTGCTGTGCACTTTGCGGCCTGCACGCCTTCTTGTGGTGCAAGCCCGGTGGGGAGGAGGGCAAAACGATCGCGCCACCTGTCGGTAGGCAAAGGTAGTGCGTTGTGGCGTTTTCTGCGGAACGAGGACGGGCCAGTAATGGTCGTCTACGATTATTTGACACCCACGGCGACTCGAGTGTCCCTCTCTCTTGAACGTGCTGCGAACACTCGCTGTTTCTTTCTCCTGCGCCTTTTAGTGCAAGGAAGCGTAAAAAAAAAAAAAAAAGTGACCCAGCCGACTTGCATTTCTCGGGTCGCTCTCGCGCACGTGTGCTTTGTGTGGCGCGATTAAGAGCAGACGGAAAACATCTGTTGCCGTCCGTCGCGATGTGTAAGGAGCACTGCGGGTAGTGCAGTCAGAGGCGGGAGTGTTTCCGTTGTAAAGAGCGCTTCAAGGGAACGCTTAGCGTGAAAATTCTTTAATTCCTTTTTTTTAAAATGTATTGTGTGTCGGTTCAGCTAGTCGACGCCTCGATTTCCACTCGTATGAGTGTTAAACTTGTGCGCGAGATGTGCTGCTAGTAGATTGAGAGGTCCGAATTTCTTTTTTTTTTTTTTTTTTGACGTACATTTTTCGCCTACTATTTTGTCTCGCGCTGACGCACGAACCGCTTACCGGTAAATTTTCAGAAGTTTAATCGTTCGCGGCCGACGGGAATGCACCGGCCGGCGGGCGCAAAATCGAAATGTCCGCGCAGCTTCAACGGAACGGAATGTATTTCTCTTCGTATTTCATCGCGTCGTACCACATCTCACATCGCGCTTCCTGTAATACAACCGCTTATCTTATCTAGTGTCGTACTTCGTACCATATCTACGATCTCTCGTCATTTGGATGAACATATCATCTCATATACAGTGCCTTCAAAGTTGAGACTCTCAGCATAATTTCAATATGGAGGCCAAGCTAGCTAGGCAAGTGCGCTGCTTGCGAGGATACACATTCGCTTTGGCTGGCGCAATTTTCGCGGCACAGCAGGGTCAGTAAAGCTATTATTTGCAAATATGTTTAAATTACCAGGTTGGTTTCTTTTTATTTTCGATTTCTCGCGATTGTGGTGTACGTTTATGTTAGGTACGTGAAGACAATCGTATTCGAAGACAACTGCATTGTGTAGCATAGTTCCGGGGCTCTTTCGTTCCCAGATATTTCATCATGAAATTCGCAGGCGAGAGCCGAGACACAACAAACGAACCCCCACAAGTGATGTAGCTGACTGTGTAGCACGCTGTTGTAGTCTAGAAGCCAGCCGGCGCGGATAACCTCTACGCTCCTCCTCTCGGCTGGCAAAAACAACAAAAAATCGCTTCCCTCTTTTTCAAAAGCGGTGAGCTGCATCACCTGAGGGGGGTAAGTCTTTGCGCAGTGACACCCGAGCTTCAGTGCGAAATTGGCGTTCTGAATGTCGAACTTAGCCATACCTCGGAGTGCAACACGTTATTTGAAAAAAAAAAAAAAAAAATGGGAGTTGTGTTCGATTAAGTGTGTCCTTAAGCTTCAAGTATAAACGTATAGGTGTAGTTGCGAAATTAGGAAAAGTAATAAATTTCTTTTTATATATTTCTGTATTTGTTGACCCTACTTGTTCGAGAAGCTTGTGTACGCATTGACCGCCTGCGCACGATGCCTTTGCGTAAATAGCAAAGTCCTTTTGATTGAAAACTTCCGATAGTTTGTTCGCATCCGAATGGACGACTCTTGGGAGTGTTCGAATGATCGCCGTTATGCTTCGCGAAGTGCGACTCCCCGAGCGACTTAGCCTGCTCCACTACGCAAGGTCTCATATATTATCTCAACGCACGAGCCCGCTAGGTTTAAATTTATCGTTTACCTTTGCTTCTGTTTTGTACTTGATAGTGCGTAATTGACGCTCTCGAATCTTCTGAAAAAATATTCGTGCTAACGAATCTCGTTTCCTTTACTTACTCTCAATGTCTTTCGGCGTTGCAGAGACGCTGATAGTGTGTTTTCGATTCGAAGACCGAATCGAATAAAAGCATTCTATTTGATGCGTTATCGAAATGTTTCGAATATTCGCACGACCCCCTACGTCGAAGGGCTCGCGAGAGAGAGAGAGAGAAAAAAAACAGGCGTCGTTCGAAGTCTCCCATCATCCGCGAAACGCACGGCGCCTTTGGCTTTCCCGAAATAACGGAGGGGGGGGGGGGGGTAGGTCGCGGGGGGGCGATGCAGTCCTCGACGCCATGTGGCTGGCCTGGTCTTGACATTTTCTTGCGGCATATACGCGCGAGCGGTGATTCACTGTCGTGTCCTCTAGAACCGGCAGCAGATATTAAGGAACGCTTTTGAGCGGCCTGGTTGTCATTTTATGACCAGAGAGAGAAGAGAGGGCAAAAGGCAGGGAGGTTAACCAGAGGGGAAGATCCGGTTCGCTACCCTTAGCTGGGGCTCTCCCCAGCTTAGGGAAGCAAGCCGGATCTTGCAAGCGTAGGGTAGCAAACCGGAGGGTAGCTGGAGGTAAAGTTACAGGAAAGTAGAGAGATAAAGAGAGAGAGAGAAGGACAGGGGGGGGCGCAGATTCACAGTCACAGGGGAGGCGACTGTGACGACAGTAGAGACAGAACCGACACGGACAGGCGTTTGCCCCGTGGTTTGTCTTGCCGATAGCGTAGACTCGCTTGCGCGTCAAGTTTATCATCCGTTCAGAGGTTTATCGGCCTAAACTCCGCGTAGGGACCGAAGCCTAGGTGCCGTATTTTCTCTCTGTGCTTTAGTATACAGACAAAGTAATGCAAAGTAACAAAGGGAGGAAGGGCCGTCAGGGTAGTTTAGTGGCTATAGCGCATGCGCTGGCTATGCTGGAGGTTCCCAGTTCGACCCGAGCAGCAGGGGTGGCCGCATTTCGATGGGTGCGAAATGCAAAATGCGCTAGCGTCTGCCTATAGCTCTAAACGCACGCTCAAGAATGCCAAGTTGTCGAAATTAATGCGGAGGCCTTCCGTTACGGCGTACCTCGTCATCAGACCGCTTCTTTTTTTTTTTTTTTTTGCACGTAATACCCCGGAATTGAATGCCATTGTTATTAAGAAAGCGGGGAAGAAGAGGCACGCAGGTTAAATGACCTTCGTCCGGTTTGCTACCCTGCACGTTGCCATGGTAGCGGGAGAGTGAGTGAGAGCAGACGAGAACTTAGTTAATGTAATTTTTTTCTTTCCTCGAGAACTCCTTTGGAATATACGTGGGAGCGGAAGAATCATTTTGCTTGGCATGCACGGTTGCACTAAATTTGATGAAAGCCGTGCGTAAAAAAGAAACATTAGTGTCTAACGACTGTGGGAAGCAAATTTGTAATTTTTGTTGATCGATTTTCTACAGGAGTTGGTAAACATTGCAAAACTAACAAAAATAAAAATAAATGTGGCGCGTCAACCCGACAATTCTGTAACTCCGCAGTGAAAACAAAATGAATATTACAGTTTCTGAAAGGGCTGTTATTCAGATATTTGATACGTTCATGGTCGATGTAATGTGTAACGCTTTGAAATACACCACTAATTTGGGAAAGCGCTTTTTTTTTCTTCAAAAATCTCGTAAATGTTGTAACAATTCTAAGTAAGTCATACATGACATTGGTCGACCGCGTCGGAAACTCTTACAGCTTGTATTTTATAAAACGGCGATAGCTGTTTTTGGTGCTGATGCGCAGATCTGTAAACCTATGGCTTCGATATTTTTTTTATTATTTTACCGACTTTCGACAGTTCTTGTAAAGATTAGACGCGAAATAAATGTTCTGCTTCCTGCAGTCAGTGGAATTCAGCTCACAAATTCCGTTCACGTTGATTTGACAGTTATCTCTCGGGAACGTTTCTACGTTTGGCGAGTATTTGAATGGGGAAATTCAAATTTTTAGCCCCGAATTAAGGCCATCTGCTAAGACGAAGTCGCGTGGGACGCCTTATTTTAGAGGCCGCCTGCACGCAACAAACGAATTAAGAATGACTGACAATCTTGCGGCGCATTCAGGCAAAGCGTTCGAGCTTGTATTATGTCAGTATACCGACACTGGTACGCTTTAAGCTTCGTGTTTAGCTCAGCGTTTCGTGCGCCCCGAAATTATGGCAATCAAACTGACACGATATCGTGTCGTTACATATTCTCCACACAGAAAGGCTTATTTATGCACCCAGAGACATTTCGTCGGAACGAGGAACCAGAGATTGAGCTATAGACGCGGAATACTTAGACACACTTCATTCAGCGAATAACTATAGTATTTACCTGCCTAGCATAATGATAACTGTCTTTGCATATCTGTCAGAAGCAGTAGAGATCATAGGGATACTTGGGAAAGGAAAAAAAGAAGGACAGGGCGAATGTATTCCCACGTAGAAATATAGTATTCGCTAGTAGCGATATACTGGCAACCAGGCTCCGTGCCCTCAAAAAAAAAAAAAAAAAAAAAGATTATTTTCGCATTTTAGAGCGATTCGATGCGCGTTTTGCAGTAGCATTTGCACAGTGTCTATCGCAAGCCTATGGTCTTCCTACTTTACACGTTCCGTATGCAATTTACTGTGGAGGTTGCGTAACAGCCAGTTGAATGTCCACGTACAATAGGGGTCGAAAGTGAATAGACTTGTCAGTGACTTCCGCTCATGTACGTACATTCTGTGCACATTTTATGAGTAACGCACACGTTTTTGAGGGGTGAAAGTCTATATCAAGTCTATAGACGAGACCGCGTATGTGCAGACCACGCCTGTAGAAAAAAAAATGAGAGGAATTCAATGAGCAGTGCTTCTAAGTATAGCGGTGCTGTGATTCAATTAACAGCCAAATGTACTCTGTACCGTTTAACATGGTCAGGCAAATTGTGCATCTATGCATTGCGGGTCAGGAAGTCCCATTTCTATTTTAAAGAAAGCGCGCAGGGTGAGAGAGGGAGAGAGAGAGAGAGCAAGTATAGGAAGGGCAGGGAGGTCAACCAGACGAGCACCCGGTTTGCTACCCTACACTAGGGTGGGGGAAAGGGGAATAGGAAGTGGAAAGAGCGAGCACTGATTGCGTGTGGCAGGACGCACAGGGACACTCCGGGTGCGAGAATTTACAAATATGAGAGTGGAATGGAGGTCCGTAAACTGCACTAACAGGAGTGACGCTGACGAGGCCCTGAGTATTGACAAAAATTGAACAATTCGTACAGATGACGCTGCGACACCGAATTTCGCGCATGCGCATTGGATAGGCAACTAATTAAACTTTACATGTACAAAATACGCATAAAGGTCTTTCTTTTTTCAGAGATGCTAGACTATTCTATTACACTTTTCAAAAGCAGAGTCTTAGCTCGCGTAATTAATGTAAGGGGTTTATTCTACCGAGGGAAACGCCATGAGGTAAAGCCTTTAGCACCACATTGTTTATTTAGGAGCAAATCAACTCTGCTTGCAAACGAAGCCTGGATTCGATAGGGAAAGCTCACCGTTTCTTTTTTTACGTGCTCTAAACCAAACTCTTGCAAATGTTTCTATAAAGATTCTGTTGTCCTTGTGGTGAGTTGTTTTGACTTGCGTAGACTTTCTGTTTAGGTGCGACACAACGTCACGTGTGGTTTCTTTTGCCATGGCAGGACCCGCTTGCATCGCACTAGCATTATAAATAATGAGGAAACGTATATTTTGTTTCCCGATGGCTGCTTGCTCTTTTTTTTTTTTTGGCTACCTATACACAGGTGCTCCAAAATGAATTATCGATTTGCTGCTTGCTCCTGGTCGTCGCGAGCAACGAACTAGAATCAATAAACCTGTCGGAGAGGGTCGCGGGAAAAAAAATAATTTACTGTAGTTGATTAAAAAAAAAGATGATGTTCGAAGAGATGATGTAAAGAAGTGTCACTTGGTGCATAATATGGCCATCTTTCGTGCACCCTTCATTCAAGTGCAGTCTTGGATCGTAGCACTTTCGAGGCGTAGTCGCGTCGGGACAACCATCTTAGAAACGTTCGGGTCCATAGCTGACGCATCATCGAGGGACTTCATTGGGAATCAATCGCAAGCCAGTTTGAGACAGCCACGAAACCCGCACAGCACTGAGCCATTCCTACTGCAACTCGCATCAGTCGTCCCGATGAATTTATTTTTGAACCGCAACAGCTGGCATGCACGTATCGTTCACCCTCAAGAGAAATTGCCAAGTCAATCCGTGGCCAAACTTGAGCGGACCGTAGGATTTCCTTCAGCCGCTTGGATTCACTGGAGCGTCTTCGGATAGAGCCAGCACGTTCAATTCCCGGCCAACCAAAGTCCCCCGCAGTTCATCTTTGAAAAAACAGCCCCGCAGTAACAAACACCGAAAACTAGGAAAAACAAAAGGACTGCATCAACGCACAACGCTTGTTCGGGGCGGTTCTATCTTTTCGGTGTTTGTATTTCCTTGCGCGCTGCTTCTTCAGAGGTGAAGTGGGTTCCGCGGGGTCCCTGCCCACGTGACCTGCTGTCCTGGACACTCACTGACACATCCTGTCCTGCACCTACCCACTTTCTCCTACCTTAGTGCACACGCTTGTGCTTTCCACCTCCCTTCTTCAACGTCATACCCACTGGAACTGAACCCAGACCAGGGGGCGCTGCTGTCGCGTGCGATGATGGGGGGCGACGAGGAGTCGCTTCGTGACGCTTCATCTTGCCGTACGTTTCCCTTTGCAGTTTTCTTTTTAAACTCAAGTTCCCTCAAGTTCTTCCTTGTTTTCCGTGTGCGCGATGCCCGCGGTCTCCTCGGATTATCCCTTCCGCGCGGTCGGATTATCGGTGCACAGCGTGTTATCGCGGAGGATTATTGATGGCTGTGCTGGCTCCCGCAACCGACGACCGTGCCGGGTCTTCGTCACCTGAACCTCGCCGTCGTTGGTCGGCGGCATCGCAGGCGCCCCACACAGGTGAGTCTCTTCCCTTTCCCTAGTAGGCACAGGAAGCACGTCCAACGTGGGCCGTACATAACGCTGTGTTGGCACTACGGTGACAAGGTTTTCAACGTCCGGTTCCAACATTGGGCCTACATTGGCTCTCCGCTCCCTGCGTTGCGAGATTTCTTCTGACTCGATCTTGAAGTGTCGTTGTTCTAGCGTGACTGTGAGTTGATGTGCCGTTGATGTGACGCTGATTCGCCTCGGTCGCCGCGTTACGTAGTGTCGGGACGAAAATATACATGTAAGCACGGAGGCACGTTTGGTGGAGATACTGTGACAGCGAAAAAACAAAAAAGAAACGTATTCTCCTCGAGCCGTCGTTCGTAGTCGTCAGGCTGGCCCTCACACGTCACATCCACGAGTTACATTTTCGCGCACTGTCTTTGCCCCGTGGCATCCACGCCCAAATCATATGGACGGGCATCCGCTGCAGCCGCAGGGGCGGCGCACTTTGGACATCGGACGTTCTCTTCACGTGGTTAAACACCAGGTACAAGCGACGGCTGGTGTAAAAGCCGCACCGGCCTCGAACTTTCCCCAGAGAGAGAGAGAGAGGCTTGATCCACCCGATAGATGCGAAGATTTCCCGGGCAACTGCCACTCATAAACTTTAAGCCCATTTACACCCTGAAGGGTGTTCTCTGTTCGTAACTCACACGCATACACCTTTTACGGGTGCAAGGGAGTGTGAGTTGTAGGCCCACTTGTGGCCTTAAAGAGCCTTCAGGGGTGTAAATCAGTTTACAGTGCTGTAGAAACGTTCGTGGGAGTCAAAGTGTCGATCGCCGCGTAATACGTGTTGCGCGAACACAGTGCGCTGGTAATTTCCGGACTGTCCCAATCGTCGGGTGCGTGCGACTTCGCGAGCGGGGCAATTCCGTGTCGCCGTCGTAGATGTGAGAAGGCTTCCGCCTCCGTTCCGCACGTCGTGTCGTCCGAAAAGAACTTAAGCTGCAATGTCGTCAGCTTTTGATTTTAATGCGCTCATACTGTGCAGCTACTTTCAAGAGCAATGTACATTGCTTCTTTTCTTTTTTTTTTTTTGACCACAGGCCGTCGAGTACGTCTACTTTCAGACCGTACTGTAGCAAAGATGAGCAGTCGCTCTTGTCCCTGGGCAGGGAAAACACGCGGTGCAGTTCACCGAGTCAACTTTGCGGTGTCTACCACCGACGTTAAGGAAACGCTATGGCATCTCAGGATATGCACTTCCAGTGGCAGATATATATATACATATATATGAAATAAATAGATGTCAATTTACTCCTGCAACACTGCGGTGTCGCGCAGTGATATTTATCTAAGGAATACTTGGACACTAACAGATATCTAAACAAAATACACAATTTATTTCTCCTGTAACTATAACATGCTATGACACTCGCACGCTTGCATATGTCACAGCAGCGTTTCTTCTTTGGTTTTTTTTTTTCTTTCGGCGTACAGTTTATCGCTAGATACGAAATCAAGTTTAAAAAAAGTAATTCAGGTTATACTTAGCAGCATGCGTGTAAGCTTTCCCATGAACTTATTTTTCGGAGTGTTGCTTCGTGGGTGCTTGCTATGAGGTTATCATTGTTATAAATTAAACCCTTCTCACGTCTGTAAATGCTGTAATGAATTCGTTGTCAAATAAGTAAATAATTTAATATGCTAAGTCTATAAATAATTTAATATGCTGTCCTTTTGTTGCACCACGCTCATTACGTCACAGCATTTCAAGTTCTAATAGACATTGCATGGAATTGTGAAAAAGAACTTACAGCTTGGCTGCGGCGCAAGCGCATTGTTTCTCAAGTAAAGCGACAAGTATAGTCGCAGTTTTGTGAGCCCTTGCGCCAATAACCCGTGCGACGTGTGACTGCCCATTAAAAAATGCACAGGCTGGTTATGGTGTTCGTAATATCGTCGAATACCGCCGGTGCGTCTGTTCCTGTCCGTGCTTGCTTTTGCAGCCAGTATGAGAGGAAGGCGTGGCCGCGATGTGAGCCGGTCGAGGCAGGCGAGATGATGGCTCCGACGATGTGCGGCTAATTTAGCGCGCTTATGTGGGTGACATTTGATTCTTTAATGCGGCAGAACTAGCCGGCACTGTGACAACGCGGAGTTTCTTGCGCCAAACTGGTGCGACGCCGATGTGTCACTCCGATCAGATGTGGACACTGTGTGCCGCCATTTTGCTAAAGAGGGACGTCGCGGTACAGATTCGCGAAACGCCGTTCGATATACGCTGGACGCAGGATTTCCACCAGGTCTAGGGTGACGGTAGGCAGGGGGAGGGTGAAATTCGTGTGGTGCGCGTATTTCTTATCGCAAGTAATCCCGCTGCGGGCGCAGGGTTGAAAGTTTTGACGCTGTAGATAGGACGTTGAGTTTTTCACTACAGGTCCGACACGTGTGGACTATGCGAGTCGTTTAATAGGTGCGTACAGATACGGTGTGGCGGTGTTTTTTTAAAACGAAACGATGTTTTGAGAGCGAGAGTGAGAGAGAGAGAGAGAGAAAGAGAGAGAGAGAGAGAGAGAGAGAGAGAGAGAGAGAGAGAGAGAGAGAGAGAGAGAGAGAGAGAGAGAGAGAGAGAGAGAGAGAGAGAGAGGAAAGCTTTAAGTTAAGGAAAGATGTCGGGGCAGCGGCGGCGTTCCGAAAGAGATATCGTGCCGGTTCGGAGACGAAATGCAAGGCTACGCTACGTTTCGAGAGGAACCCAGCGTTTACGCAGGTTCAGTGCTTTCAAAAAGACGTACATAGCGCGTATGAAAGTGTGACGACGCGAGAAAAATAAAGAGCGATGGAACAACATAGATATATGTAGAAATGTTAACTGTTCACGTGTGACACGCGCGAGCTGGACTACAGTAAGGTACTGTCAGGTAAAAATTACGTAAGAAGTTAATAAGGCGCACAACTGATGATTGACAAGTGAGTAAAACTTATTCGCGCTTTCGAATTATAGGCACGATGAGCACGAGACGCAAGCACCGGTCCTACGCTAAAACGACTTGTGCGCTGACATGCATTCTATGCTAAAACGCATCCTATATGCTAAAGTGCATATAGCGTGATAAAATACATCGGTTAGTAAAGCGCTCCTTATGCGAACATGCATCATGTGCTAGACGGCAACCTGCGATAAAACACCCATGTTATCATGCATCATATACTATAATGAATCATATGGCAAAGTATACCCTACGCAAAAAACATGATAGTGTGAATTGCATCCTCTGCTAAAATGCACCCTCTGCTAAATGTTGCAATACGTATCTTATGTAAAAAATTCGCCATACTGTTAAATGCGTTCTATGATAAATCGCATCGTACGCTAAATTCATTGATGTAATAATGTCCCACATGCTAATACACTATAGGCTAAAATACATCCTATGATAAAAGGCATCGTATGCTAAAATACACTTTATGCAATAGCACATATTATGCTAAAATGCATTATGCATGTTAAAGCACGCCCCACGCCAAAATGCATCCTCGAGTAAAATTCATATTGTGCAACAATGCATCATGGGCTAAATGGCATCCTGTGTAAGATCTACCCTGCCTGAAATACGTCATATGCTAAAATGTATCCTATGGTAATGTACTTTCTACGCCAAAAGAATTACATACTAACTGAACTGCATCTCGTGGCTTAAATGCAGCGTATGCTAAAATTCAATGTGCCGTAAAACGCGTCGTTCTCACAGAATGTGCGGGATCATTTGCATAGGATAAATAGTAAAAAAAAAAAGAAAGATTGCCGATTGCTAACGTCATCTGCCACTGAACTTGTATTCGGCATAATTTCAGCGGTTGGATTTTGCAGTACGTTGGGACGCTGGTTCGCAATAATCGTATCTCGCCAAACGCGCTTGGAGACTTCATTTATTACTGCTTGCCGTCTTTGAAAGTAGAATGAGTCGTCGCAAGCGCTTTAAGAAAACACAGGCATGCGCGCAAGAGCACCGCTAAGAAATGCTCGGTTGTTCACATACGTGTGAAATAATAATGCGTTGCCACATTGGGACACAACCACGTGAGGTATAAACGTGCAAAGCTGAATAATAATGAAACAAAAATTGCATACTAGCAGCGTTCCGCCATTGTGCACCGTCGTGTTCTCCGCACGGCCGACTATACGGGCCTTGCTGCAACAGTCTTCTTTAACTTCATTTACTTATTCAGTTGTTTGCGTTTCGTCGATTACGGAATAACATTGGAACGCATTGAAATGCATTGAAACGCATTGAAACGCATTGAAACGCATTGAAACACATTGAAACTCAGAGACACAGCCTATCACGCAATTCTTTCAGCACCACTTCGCGGTTTCAAAACAGCAGCTAAAACGGGAGACGAAATGCGCACATTACCGAAGTTCTCGGCTACAAACGCAGAAATGCTGCACACTGCGGCTCTGTGAGTGGCGTTATTATGTTGAGGTGCTCCTCAGTCTGGTCCGTGCTTCCGGCCGGGAAATTCTCTTTAAAAACAAATTATCAGAGAGAACGCTGGTGCTAGGGGCCACTGAGTGTATGGCGGTGAAACCAGCGCGAGGGTAATGTATATTGCCCTGAAACGCTGTCATTCTGTGGCTTCAAATGAATTTGTGACATTTGCAAATTGATCATTCTTTTTTCGACAAAATACTGCCCTGTATACGTGCACTAATTCGTAATGACTGTCCCTGTGTACGGCAACTTATTGCCTTGTTGTGATGTAAAAAGAATGTTCCATTGCTTAGAAATTTATAACAATGTAAAGTGCGAAGAATTCACACCCCGAAAGTCTCTAAAGACGTAGACACGAAGATTGCACGAAACAGTATCTGCTACGCCCGTCACTCCCAAAGTAGCTGATCGTTCACAGTGTCCGGGTTCCTTCTAGTATTTTCTTTTAGAAAGCGCTATGCATCCGGAGGACGCGGTGCCGTTAAAATTACGTCATTTCAACTTTACGAGCACTAACTTCCTTTTCGCGCGTTTTTAAGAGTCAAAAGAATTCGGGTAAAAGGCGCGCGCTGCGAAGGGAATGTTTCGCAACTATTGCTCGCGCACTGTGATTCTCAAAACTCTCGTGGAATAATTTAGTCGAGAACATGTAGGCCCGGTTTGAGCAACTTTCGCGGTCAAAATATAATAGCACGTACCTCGTACACGCGGCATAGGTAAGGAGATGTAGCGTACTCGCACATAAACGCATATTCGAAACATCACGGCGACGCCGACGCCGATAATTCGCCCTGGAGTGCCCGTATATATGTTTCTTATCGCAATAACACGTAGTTCGAATGATCGCGGTTTAGCCGGTCGAGTCCGGCTCCATGTGTGACGTACCCTGCTCTATACTACAGACCTAGCTTCTCTTGTCTTATGCCTACTGCGCGCTATGCTCACGGAGATAGGTCTCCTCGTATTCTTGCTTCGACATTATGTTTCGTTGAGAACGGTCGGCAACGTTTTTGAAATACAATGACTCTCGTTAAACGGGACCCATCGAGGGACGAGGGGGACAAATTCCGTTGACCGGGCGTTTCATTTACCGACAGCCCAAGAGTGCACATGATGCTCTTTTGAAAGGCGGCGAAATACTGTATTCTCAACAGCAGTTACTAGACGTAGCAGATCTGACTTCAAACCTCTGTTTAACGAAGTTTCTATTTGCACGCAGCCGCCCGCTGGAGCTGGCAGCACAAGACATATTTACACAAACTAAAAATAAAAAAATAACATCTAGTGAAAAAATTGTCTATTTTTATTCAAGCAACCACCGCGGCAAAAAACGTAGAGCAACGACGGGAAGAACCATAAAGAAAAGGTGAATACAGCGATGCGTGTCCCAATACCACTGAGACGTACTGGCCTCTCAGTCTCAATATCGGTAATATATTTCATTTCTGCTTACCGGTAATTGTAAAAAAATATGTGGTTCTCTTTAACGAACTCTCCGTTTTTCGTGGCAGAGCCTTATGCAAAATCAACCAATAATAAGGCTGGCATATATATATATATATATATATATATATATATATATATATATATATATATATATATATATATATATATATATATATATATATATATTCGTATTTATTGATTAGTGGTTATTCGATTCGAAGACGCGTCGCATCGGAAGATACTTGCACGACTAGTCATTCGACAGTTTCCAACCGTTCCGCCGCAGCACACAATCCTATCATTGAGATGGGAGGCTGCGTTTTCGCACACGGCGACACCGCCGCGTCACACCGGCCACGTGCGGTGTGTGTACACGCGCATCTGTGTGCTTCTCGCGAGGGGGCTTCCCTCAGCTCTGCAGACCCGCACAGCTGGCTCGACGATGTTGTTTTTGTTTTGTCCCTTCTCCACGCATCACCCTGCGAAGCTATTGTTAAGGAGCCGCGAGTTCTCTACAGACAGCAATATATATATATATATATATATATATATATATACCTGGCCGTTGATGTGAGCACTTTGTGAGACGCACCCGTTTTACAAAGCGAGGTCGCCCGAGTATTTCTCGATTGCAAAAACGCGGAACAGAACTGAGCTGCCGAAGATGGGCATCACCGGGGCCGTTACGCCGACCGATCCGGTCGGCGTAACGGCCCCGGTCAATGTGCTGCTGCACGCGGTTCAAAAGGAGTTAAATGGGCGCTTCTATTTTATTTGTTCATTTGTTTTTAATCCTTGACAGACGTCCCCATCACAACTAGAGGGAATTGCTTGAACCATGCTCGTGCCCTGGTAATAGCAGATGCGTGCCCTCAGAGCACTCTTCGCGATGTTTTTTTTTTTTTTTTTAGTGGACACGGATCTCGTGGTCTGCCTATTACTGATATTACGCGTCTTGTCGTGTTTTTTTTTTTTTTCTTTTCTTTCTCCTTGTGTGCGCCGGAACTTTCCACCTATTAACCAGCGGATCCTTGCAAAAGAAGAATTGCTTAATTCATATACATATATATTGAAAAAAAGAAGTGAACAAAAATTACGGGGTTTTACGTCCCGAAAGCGTGACCTGATTATGAGGCAGGACGTGTTAGGTGACTCGGAAACAATTTGGACCGACAGGGTTTTTTTATTTTTTATTTTTTTGTACCGTGCACCTAAATCCAAGCAGGCGAGTGCTTTCGCATTGCGTACCCATCGAAATGCGGCCCCCTTGGCCGCGCGATTTGAACCCGCGACCTCGCGCTTAGCAGCCCGACACCCCATCCACTGACCAATGACAGCGGGTAAAAAAGAAAGAGAAGAAAAGAAATGATGCGCTTCTTAAAAGCAACTGTTTGTTATGTCGGCGTTTCTGCCGGAGCCAGGCCTTTCTCATGACGAGCCTGGTTCCGGCCAAAACTTCGGGACAGTAAACAGTTTTTTTTTTTAGAAAGCGCATCATCTCTTCAAGAGTAATCCCTCCGCCGGCTACCAAAGCCATATGTAATAAATTGAAGTCATACGTCTATATGTCTATATATTGTGAAGACGAAGCGAGCTTGGCATCGGACACTCACAAGTTGTCTCTGTTCTCCCGTTTGCAAGCTATATATATATATATATATATATATATATATATATATATATATATATATATATATATATAGGGTCCTCCGCAATCTTTATAGCCTCTTTAACCTGTCTCTCTGACGTTAGAACATGCATCCATTGAGCTACCGCGGAATTTGCATAGTTCCGTTTTAAAAGGTCGCTTAACTAGCTCAGAGAGCCAGCATGACCGAAACTTTTGCTCCAAGGTTATAAGAGAAAAGATAATGGGCAATTTACGATGCGTTCAACAGGCTTGTCCACGTTAAATAATGTGGCCTGCTCTACAGGCTTTCGCCATAGAGCGCAGCTGAAATCCGTGACGCAAGGTTGACCGCCTGGACTTCTTTTAAGAACGGGCCACGTCATACCGGTGACGAGAACAGTTCACGGGGTGCGCAGGTTTTCCGACGACCTGCCGTCGGCCACATTTCGATGAAGTCGAAATGCGAAAACACCCGCGTACTTAGATTTATGCGCACGTTAAGGAACCCCGGGGGGGGGGGGTCCAAAATTAATCCGGAGGTCCCCCACTAAGGCGTGCCTCATAATCGGATCGTGGTTGTGTCACGTGAAACCCCTTAACTTAGATTAGCCCACTCAAGGACTTCTACAGCTTCACGTTATTTGTCTTTTGTTTTTCGGAATGTTTTTTAAGGTTTTTCGACAGACCCAGTGTATTTCTGCAGCATGGTCACGCAGACACGAAATTTAAATTTGCAGCCGGGCATAAACCCCACGTGCAAACAGATCGTTGCACCTCATGCGACGCACCGAGTCTCCACACTGTGAGGTGTGCAATGTGACTGAGACTATAGGTCATGTGCTTTGTGACTGCCCTAAGTACGTGGAAGAGCGTGAAAGGTTGGACAACGACCTTACGCGTCTCGACAGCGCACCGTTGTCGGAGGACGTTATTTTAGGCCCTTGGCCAGATGCTCAATCGAGTTTCAAGGGCATTCAGGCATTACTGAACTTTTTAAAAACTACGGGCTTGGATTGCAGACTTTGAGCATGCCAAATTGCTTGCGATATGTTCTACATCTTCCTTCTATCGTCATCGTCACCCATCATGCACCTCTTCCCTCTTTCTTTCCCTCTTCCCCTTCTCCCAATGCCGAGTAGCTGGCTAGAGGAATATACCTCAGGCCGACCTCTCAGCATTTCGTATCATTAAACTTCTCTCTCTCTCTCTCTCTGTTTTAATGCCTGCCGGCGAATAATCGCGCAGGAGTGCTGCCTTTTCTTTTTCGTGGTGCCTGCGTTCCGTAAACTTCTGACGCCGACTGTACGTCGCGGCAAACGCGGGTGAAAACACGGAGGGCAATTAAATTTCGCGTCGCTGTCACTGGGGGTCGTTCAGCTCTCCAGCGCCAGGTACGTAAATCACTTTCATATAAAGTGCGGTTTTTCTAAAAAAAAAAAAAAAAAGCGCTCCTGCGCTTGTCTTCGCGAACTTGTTAAAAGCTGGTTTTTTTTTCCTATCCGTGTTTCTTCCGTCTGTCTATTTAGTTCTCGCTTCGCACTCATTCAACCCATCGTAGACTATAATGCGAGTTCTTCATTTTTTTTTGCCTTTTTAGATAAAGCTCGACATTGTTGCTACATTGTTTCACTCGCCGCGTTGTTGTTTGCCAGTTTGATAAACGTTCCTTATCTTCCCCGACATTGTTCCCCATTCTCCACTAGTCTCTCCTTAAGTTATCGTCTTTTTTTTTTCAGAACGACCCCTGGCAATTGTTCTCGTGATACGTTCATCTTTTTTGTTCTCTCCATTTTTTTGTCGTTCTCTTTCTTTCTTTTCAAGATGCGAAAAGTGCGCTCTGATTTCAAGAACGACCACTTATACACGCAGTCCACTCACTTCCCAAAGGCGAGAGGGCGTGACCCGAAGAATGGGCAGTCGCGTGCTCAGCCTTATTGCCTTGACCCACCTTCCCCCCCCCCCCCCCCCACCTTTTTCTTTCAGTCGGTTCTCGCAAAGTCACGCGTGAACTGTATCTTCGCGTGCCTTGTCCGCCTCTTAAGAGCGATGTCTACATACTCCCAGCTCCTCGCGCAGAGCGAACGAGTGTGTGTGTTTGAGTATGTGTCTGTCCGTCTGTGTGCGTGTGTGTGTATATAACTTGGCTCGCGACCACATCTCTCCCGGAGCGTTGTCTCCGTGTAAATGAGAAACTATAAAAAAACGGTAATAAGAAAAGGAAACTGAGCAGCCAGAAAGAAGAGGGAATAAAAAGAAAGACGGGAAAGGGAAATGAACGAGTTGTAACAGTCACCCAAGCCCGCAGCTGAGCCTCTCCCACTCGGTTCTTCTCCTACACGCTACGTAGAGCGCGTGGGACTGCTGGCTGGCTGGCTGCCTCTCGCCGACAGCGCGTCATCCGTCAGCGCAAACAATGCCCGGACTTCTTTTCTGGCGTTGCCGCGAGCTGCTGGCTCGGAAAGACGGCGCGGGAAACGCGCTATCGGCTCCCGCAGCACTGCTACTCGGTCTCTTGCGTTAGGCTTGAGTGCTGCCCCTGCGATAGACGAGTCAACGCGGCATACACACCTCTCTTACAAACCACTTTTTATAGACTTCTTACGTAGCCTTCTCATAGACGTGTCTTTGCGGCTCTGCAAAGTCTAGTATATGCAGGACGACCCGCTCTCTCGCGCTCGGTGCTTCCCTTACGGGGATGAATTTAGAAAGTACTATATTCCTTTTATGAGGAACTTCTTAGAGACTTCTGAAATGGATGTCTCATAGACGTGTCCTAGTGGCTCTCCAAATTATAGTGTTTGCAGGAAGGAGAACATGCTCGTGCACGCTTGGGCTTGGTGCGAGTGATTCCCTTAAATACATAAACGTTTAGCCTGTACATATATATATATAGCTGCGGGCTTGGGTAACTTAGATGGTATATATAACTTCTATGAAAAACTTCTTATAGACTTGCTATATAATCTTCGCGCACGCGTCGAGCGTTTGCAAGGACCATGCTCTCTCATGCTTGATAAATCGGGCCTGGTGCGAGTCCTGCCTTTATACAGAAGAATTTAAACAGTATTCACATAATTTATAAATCACCTATATATATATACCACTCTAAGATAGCATTCCGATATACATGTAGTTGTAACTACCCAAAGTCTAGTATTTATGAGGCGAGCACACGCTTTCACGCTCGGTGCAAGGGTTTCTCTCGTAGGGATGAGTTTATGCAGTATATATGCCTTTTGTAAACACCTTCTTACAGACTTTTTATATAACGGTCGCATACTTGGGCCGTTGCGGCTCTCCAAAGCCTAGTATTTGCAGCGGAAGATGTTCTCTCATGCTTGATAAATCGCGCCTGGTGTGAGTGCTTAGCTATTACATATGAATTTAAACAGTACATATACCATTTATAAACCACTTTTTATAGATGTGTTATATAGCCTTCGATATGCGTGTAATGGTAACTCTCCAAAGCCTAGCACATTTGTGGGTGAGCACTCTCTTTTACGCTTTAGGTGAATATTGACGTGAGTATAGAGGTGAAGACAAAGGTGAATATACAGGGGAATGTAGACGTGAGTATAGAGGCAAATATGGAGCTGGAAATGGAGGCGAAAATGGAGATTAAAATAGAGGTGGAAAAGGACGGGGAATATAGAGGTGAAATACAGAGGTAATGTAGAGTGGCCAAATTCTCCAAGTGTCGCCGCTCGGAGCCGCAGCGCCAACGTGCGTGCATGCGGATAGGGGCCACTCGAATCGGCGTCTACTCGCAAAACACGCTCGCATACAATGCGCCCATTGCCTGTGCGAAAGTAGCCTTGCTCAATAGAGCGCGTTGCATCCGCTCCAAGGCCACTCTTCTGTTTAGTACGGCAAAAACGCATATCTGCGACCGTCTTTCCCGGCGCTGGGAGGAAAACAATGAAATGAGAATTCGATCCGCTCCAGTCCAGGCGGGGATAATTGCGTCTGAAGGGTTTCTCGTCGTTTCTGTTTTGTTTTTTTTCCTGCACAAGTAAGAGGGTTGGCGTGGCCCAATCGATGCGGATGTGTAGTGCGGCTGTGTAACGCAGCATAGAAAAGAACTATGCTGCGTTCCTTCGTGGCGACATTCGTCACAGGCCGGGGGGGGGGGGAGGGGGGGGAGGCTCTCTTGCCTCGCCTGATTGGCACGGTGGCACCAATCTGACTATAGAATAGAGGCGATCCGGCCGAAAAGAAAGGACGAACAGTCAGAGGAAGAATAAGAAGACGTCATAAGTGACGTCAAAATGAGCAATTGTAGCGTTGCACGCGCGTTTGAGGCCGCCACTGCCGCTAAACATAGACCGCATTCATCGACCCTCCTGTTCCGTCAGGCGCCCGCGGTTGAAAGCGTCGTGTGCAAAGTGTTTGACGCGACGCGCCAGCGATTTTGGGCGCCCGTATGCAGTCTGTTGCAAAACTATACGGGGCACGGGATATGCGCAAAAAAAAAGAAAAGTTGAATTCCTGCGACGCCTGGGCCGCGTAGATAGCAGCGGATTGAGACTCTCAATCAGTGGTAGCAGTTCTTACGGCCTACGCAGTGGTCCGCTAAACTCTATGTGTCATGCCGTGACGGAGCAACCATTCTCATTTGGCGTGGAATCCCAGTCCCGTAAACTTTTGTGTACGACCGTATTACGCGTTGTGTCCACTAACCAGAATTCCACTGCGCAACACATGAGCGGCCTCGTACATTTGCGTTAATGCCGACTTCAGAACCGCGATCCGCTGACACGTCACGAGTACACATCTTCCACCTATTCTGTAGCATTTCACCTCGACTAGACGAAGGTGATAACTTTATTTTTTTAAAGTTGCCTATGCCTGTGTTGGCCTCAGATCCATCACTTCCCCGTTTTCTTGTCCCACGGATATACTTCTAACGTCTCCCGCTTACATCGACGGTTACATTGTAGTACAGCGCAGACGGTTACATTATAATATAGTTCAGATGGTTACTTCATAATGTAGTACAGACGGGGACATTATAATATAGCGCAGATGGTTATCTTATGATATAGCGCAGACGGTTACATTATAATATAGTGCGGACGGTTACTTCATAATATATAGCAGGTGGTTACTTTATAATATAGTGCAGACGGTTACTTTATAATATAGCGCGAACGGTTACATTATATTATAGAGCAGACGGTTACATTATAATAATGTCACGTATCTTGAAAGAGGACTATAGCGTCCAGCATCGGCTGAACTTCGCGGCCGTGAAGAAGACGAAATGGTGTGAAGCGCCTTATTTCCTGTATACTGCGGTATTCTACGCGAAGGTCACGTAAGGCAAGATATGATCCTTTGTTTTGTGCTGGACGTCGAGGCACATAAGAGATCATGTCCGTGATTGTCTCGGCGAGGACCAGTGAGAGCGGCCCCTTCAGTGATGTGCGCGCGGGAAACTGGTGTCATGCGGACCCCCCCGACCGCTCGATGCGTACTCGTATCTGGTCTCAGCCGGACCGCTCGCTTCGTACTATCGTCTGCTCGCGTCAGCTCTCGTTCGCGCCTGCTTCGTTTGCTTGGTTTGGTGTCGTCAGCGCTCGTTTCGACGGTCGTGGGTTTGCGATCGCTTTGTCATCCGATTGTGTACACGGCGCGAATTGTGTAGTACTTTCCGGAAGCCACGCGGCACCAGCGATTACACTGGAACCTTCGACGAGTCATGTATAAAAGCCGACGCACGTGACCCGCAAATCAGATTTTCGACATTTGTGGGCCGATCCCGGAGGTAGTGCGATTCCGGGTTGACCCGTGGCCAAGGTGAAACAAGCTTCGAGCGCTCAGCAAGGGAAGCGAAAAGCGCATACATTCTTGGCAACCACGCATACAACACGTGGAAAAGCATTTGTTTCGGTAAAGAACAAGCTTAAAACAAGCATCCTAAGAACGTAATTGATGATAAGGCGCTTGTGATAACAATGCGAAGCACGTAGTGCTTCCCCGCATACATTTCCCGGTAAATATTACTGTCGCACAGGCTGCCACGTCGACGGCAACGCGTAGTTTGGACTCCCGAGGAGCAGCGTGAGTACGAGGAGCGACAAAGAGAAAAAAGAAATGGCAATACGACCAGCGGTGACCTACTGTCAAAATAACCATTATTACCATTACTCTAAAGCAATAGAGCATTGCATACCCCGCTCAGCAGTGGTAGGGGTAGTTATCAACAGCTTCGCTGGGCATTCACTTTCGCAGAGCCGGAACGGCGAGTCAATTGTTTTATTTTATTTCATTTCATTTTATCGTAAATCCTGTTTGAAGCACAGGGAGGACCCCGGTAGATGAGTTGAGTACGGTAACTCAGGCTTGGAAAGAATTAATTATTGATTCGCCTCTAGTAGCTCACGGGCCTGGGCCTTGCCGACGCTTACCAATAAAGCTTCAAGCTGTTGCCCTGTGACAGCCTGTCAGTGTTTTTGTTTTGTTGTTGTTGTTAAAGAAGGCTTATATTTAGTGCAGTACGATGTGTAGCTCAGTGGGAGCCCATAGCGAGGCGTCATGTTTTGGTCATAGCAGTCAAAACACACACACAAACGCATGCACGCACACAAAAACAACATACACTAACGTTGAGGATGAGGGAGGGAACTTCAGGAAAAACTAGTACTTTTTTTAATAGTTGTCAAATGTTACAAGTTTGTTCAGAGAAAGGGTCGGCTATCCATAAAACCAACAAAAAGAAAGAAAAGGTAATAAACCTACAGAACACTCTCAGAAGCCTGTAACGAAGTTACAAAACCTTTAAAATGTCGGTTCCAGAATCGCAGAGAAACTGAAAAGAAAGTTCATAAACGTACAAAAAACAGCAAGCGTGAAGAGGTCTTTGCACATGGGTAAAATGATAAGAAAAGCACATACTGTTATCCATAAAGCTTCTTTATTTATTTTTGTTCATTCATTCATTCATTCAATGTGCCTCACAGGCTTCAGCATTGGAGTACTGTGTGATGTGGATTTAGTGGATCGATACCCACTAAAGCATTGTTTGTATATGGGTATACAGAATTAAAGAAAAAACGAATATTTTATAACCGAAGACATAAATTTAATGAGCACAACAAAGTAACATAGTGACTATGCAACAACGCAATAACGGAACTAGAATTACGTGCACCTAAGGACACGAACGTAATAAACACCAATAAGGAATGAAATGGTCAAACAGAAAAGCAACAACAGGACTGGAATTAACTGAGCTAAATACACGAATGTAATAAACACGAATAAGCAATACAATGGTCAAACAGAAAAGCAACAACAGAACTGGAATTAACTGCAGCTAAGGACACGAATGAAATAAACACGAATTTATAAGTAATGGAATCGTCGAATAGAGAAGCAACACCAGAAATAGAATTAGCTGCAGATAAAAACGGGAACGTATAATAAACACGAATGAATAATAGAATGGTCAAACAGACAAGCAATAACGGAACTAGGGTACCCGCTCTCCGCGACAATATTGCATAAACCTCAAAATCTAATCTCTGCTCGATGGCACGACAAAGAGTATAAGTTCGCCGACACACGCGAACGCTCATACGCGATAGCCAGACCAGACCAACCAAGCTTAGCGCGACGAACTAGCTCAAACCGGTTATTCTCGTGCGTCAACGTGATAGAGGTGGCACGTTTAGGGTGCATCGGCTTAAGCTCCCACGGCATCTGCGATGTTTTGCCAGCATTGCGCCAGGACAGGCTTTCGCACTACGCGTGTAGGCGATGTGTTTAAGGCGGCGAACGGATCCTAGGGAATACTAAATGCGACAGCGTCTGCGGAGCTAAAGTCTGTTCCGGGGCAACCGTCGCATCGAGATCGCGCTCGTCAACCAATGCACGTCAGCTCATCTACAGGTGTGTTTCCTTTTTTTTTTGCATATAGCCAATTACCAAACGCGTATAAAAAGCCACACTAAGTTCCCCACAGCTAGCCCTGAAGGACGTACGTGCAAGCTAGGGGTGTGCATGTATTGGGGACATTAGAATAACGAATCGAATATTGCCCCAACTTGATTCGGTCTGGCTAACCTCCCTGTCTTTCCTCCTCTTTGTCTCTCCTCTCCTCCTCCTTCGGTCTTCGAATCGAAAACCATTTCGGAGAGAAACATTCGCGCTTACAAATGGTGAGAGCTCGATTCGGTCTTTGAATCGAATAGTCCCTATTCGAATATGCGAATGTGTTTTTGTTAATGGTATCCTAATATTTTTCGAATACTCTATTCCGGCGACCGTAGTAGATATAAAGTTCGAGAAGTCGCACATTGGAGCACGATGTCTGTCACACAGGGAGCCAGATTCTTTTTTTTTTTCCGGCTGTAGATCGCTGTCATTCTCACTCGCCGTCAATGAGTCTACGAGCACCATATAGGAATGCGTACGTCACAAGGTGCTTGTGTGGCCGAGGTGGCGAGAAATGCGACGCCCAACGCTGCCGTAGCATGGAACTGCATGCTCAAAATTTTGTACGGTCGTCATAACACAAGCGGGGCACTTTCATTTGTGGTCGAGCTCGATCGGGATCAGATTTCTCGATCGTGGACTGCCTCTTTTGCGCCAAGTTAAAAGTAAACTTTCCTCGATCGTGGATTGCCTCTTTGCGCCCAGAGTAAACTTTCTTTAAACCCAGGAACCTGCCCCTGTGTATACGCTATCCCTCACAATCGGGCCCTGTAAAACCAGCGTCCCCTGACTGCAGCACAAAACGGTTATTGGCTTTAAGCAGGTTTGCAATTTGCCTCCACAGCTTTCGCAGTACACAAGCTTCTTTCCTTCCCTCCTCTCTCTCTCCCTGTCATCTTTGCTTTCCCCTTTCCCATTCTCCCGGTGTAGGGTAGCCGACCAGACGTTATGCTGGTTAGCTTCCCGGCCTTCTGCTTTTTCTCTTTCCTCCCCCCACCAAACACAAGCGCCGCCTCCTGAAAGGCAACGCGTTGAAAGCGCGGTTTGCAATGGTCCTCGTATATACGACGAGTTTCCAGCCCCGTCAGTCTTTGGCGGCCAACCTTTATGTCGACCCCGCAGACATGGAGGTGTACCGCTCTGCACAACTTCTGCGGCGCGTACGTCCGAGATCTTCTCTTTCATTCCTCAGCCTAGGATGGCCCGTGAGCGGTCCCTACGAACTGCCGCAACAGAGAGTTCAATCAACGTCTTATTCCCACGCGTCGGCGCAAACGTGGAACATGCATATGATGTTTAACATTTTTGCGAAGGAGTCATTCCTGGCTCTATACTAACGTGGATGGAAGGTCGAGATGTACAGCTCTGTACGAGCTCAATCCACAGGACAAAACATGGAATGCGCAACTGCATAAATGTTTATTAAACATTCATGATAATGACCCATACGTATACCCGTGTGTCCACAAAGAGGTATTTTAAGAATGCGCTATAGCCTTTTGCTGCAGTTAACTCGTCGATAAGTGCATACGCATTTTGTGCGTAATAAACTGGAGCCTCGCAATTTTTTTTCTACTCTGTTTGGCAATGTAAATGTTTTCGTATTACTGAACCCGGGAGTACGGCTTGAGGTCGGTTCCATTGTGTTCTTTGTGGAAACAAGAATGCTATACGATCCTTAGCGGGCGTCGGTAAAGGAAGAGTTTTGCATGTTTCTTTGTTTGGTTATTTGTTGGAGTTGTTACGACGCAAAAGGTGCTGAAGCTATGCGCTATGTCTGCCACAACGGGTGAAGAACAAAAAATGAACTGTTCGCTAGAAGCACTTTACTGATATCTCGCTGAATGGTATTATGGTCGCAAAGAGCTGCAACGATATTTTATTGCCCGCCTCAGCGGGCAAGTTGAGGGAATGCGTATTAATTCTCTTCTTCGGATATTATGTTCTTTTCTTTTTTTTTACTTGAGCCTTATTTCCTCCTCATTTGACAACCGTACAAAGGCGGAAACAAGAACTATGCAGGGGACCTCTAAGGCGAATGCAAATGTTTATTTTTTTTTTAGGCTTCCTAGGACTCGTTGGCCTCATTTTCTTTGCATGCCAGCAACGCACGGCCTTCTCAGCACCAAGGGTAAGCATTGCAGATAGACTAAATAAAAATAAAGGAACGATCGATATTGTGAAGAAAAGTGTTCTGTTTCGGTAGCCCGAGAACGAGGGAACGGGGGGAGGGAGGAAAGGGAAACTAGTGGCGATCGCTTTTTAAGTAGGATCGAAATCCTTCAGAGCAAATAACAAGGAAATAATGTAAAGATAAAGAAGTCGAAAGGAGAGACATTGTGGCGGTGGTGCCTGTATGGCCCCTATACAAGGCATGGCAGTCCCGAAGTCGATTTCGGTCATTTCCGCTTCCCCCCACCAGCTGCAGCGGAAGGCCTTTTATACTTCCTCATGCGATCTGGCTTTTAAAGACTTTGTCCCCAGGGTCGTTCTTGTTCTTCGGGTTAAATACTCCGCGGACGCGCCTGCATTTTATTTCTTGTTCGTATTTTTTTTTCTTTCGCTTTTTGTTTATTGCAACGAGTTTGAACACTTTTGGAGCGCGTGTATGTAAGACAAAAAAAAAGGAAACACTCCGACATACCCTGCGGCCTTGCGTTCGTTTATTAGGGTTATTATTAAAGGAACCGGAAGCAGCGTTTCTCGAACTCAATCGACAAGCTGGTATTGACCGTGCTCTCACAAAAAAAGGGAAGGGTAGTGCGCCCTAATTGTAGCGCTAGGTCACCACACGTTCTATATTTCATTCACTCAAGAACACGCATGGGGATGGGGTAAGGGAGGAGGGGGGGGGGGGGGGGGGGGGCGTCGTTCCTGTGTGCGGTTTGAAAACGCGGGCTAATAGCCAGGTGCTGGCGTACAGTTTCAGAAAAGCTGCGTGCTGAAGTCTGGACAACGGCGTAGCCGCGGGACGAGTAGGAAATCACTTCCACGTGGCACCGGCGCTCGACTGAAAGCTTCGGGCCTGAGTGTGTATATATATATATATATATATATATATATATATATATATATATATATATATATATATATATATATATATGTGTGTGTGTGTGTGTGTGTGTGTGTGTGTGTGTGTGTGTGTGTGTGTGTGTGTGTGTGTGTGTGTGTGTGTGTGTGTGTGTGTGTGTGTGTGTGTGTGTGTGTGTGTGTGTGCACAAAGGCAGAGAAGTCGGCCTCTGCTATAGTTTGGTTGCCCTAGCCTACTACATTACACGGGAGAAGAGGGGCGGGGGAAGAAATGGAGTGATGAGTGATGATAAGGTAAGACAAGATGCGATGTGCATATACAGGTACGCTATATGTTGCGGCATCTCCATATATGTGCGTGTGTAGCCCAGTGGCTTATAAAGAAAGGCTAGAGGCTGCGCGGTTTGGGTCAGGCAAAGGAACCAAAAAACAAGGTCGTCGGATAGTGGCGTTCCATCCGCGCGTGCAATCGAAGAGGCCAGCTTCAAGCCGTCCTTGCCCGTGCGTGGGTCAAATGCGAGACGTCTGAGAGCAAGTATACGTGCTACTGGCACACGGCAGTGTTCCCAATTCGGACCTCGCTGCAACCTCGGGGGCACTTGTAGGTTTAACTTCCACTGGTGAACGCGACACTGAGGTAGTGGCGTGTAGCCAGACACTGTTGTTTGGGGGAGAGGGGAAGGGGGGCAAGCACTTCTTCCGGGGACGGTGAGGGGTAGGGGAGTTAGGGGTGGCTTGGAATGCCACATATTAACACAGGAAGTTTGGGGAGTGGGGGGGGGGGGAGGGTCACGTGACCGGTGTGCAACGCCAATGCACCGCGCGAAATCAGACAAAGAGTAGTTTGGTTTCGTTTGAGCCTGTGAGGGCTGTGAGGAACTTAACCTTGAAGTCCCATTTATGGCAAAGCCTGCAGCGTCGATGTGGTTGGGTCCAACGCTCAAGCATGAATAAATGTGCGCTTTGAATCTGTGAATCTATAGCTACAAATTCTATGGAACGTTCATGGAAAGCTTGACGACGTCGTCACTTTTTTTTTTATTATTTGTACACGTCTATCAGTAGACTTTGCGGGCACGCTTTGACTAAAATCACAATTCCCGAGAACTTACTTTCTGTATAGAATACAACATATTCCACATAGAAAAAAAAAAGTAAACCTAACCTCCTTCTTCCTAAACGCACGTCTTAAAAGTTCCTCCTAAAAGCAGCTCATCAATTTATGGAAGAGAAATGCAGGGTAAACTTGAACCTCTGTTTTTTCAGCTGTTAATTAAATTATCTCGTCAGCATTGCTTACTGACTTGTTCAACCTCGGCGCAGAAGATGGAGAAAACAAATGCTGGCGGTATATTGTCTTGAAGGCAGGAATGCTAAAACGATATGCTCCGACCCTATATGAAGCAAACAAGTGTAGATTGGCGCTACGAAGGTTACCAAGGCATCGCGCTCTCCTATCAGCTGGTCTCCTGGTTAGTTCACGTGGTAGAGTAAGCGCACCGGACAGGCGTTGGTCCCGAGAATTCAATAGCCCGGGCCAGGACGAATTCTTTCTTCAACTGCGAAGCCATTTCCTTTTCTTTCTTAAGAGGCCAGTTTCGTGTATACAGTTCGGGTAAAGGATAATATATTTTTTTCCCTTTCAAGAACATTTTCGTGTTTACTTTTGCCGAAGAGGCACCGAAACTTCGTGTCGAGTGCACAAGCACACCAGGTGGCGCGACAGTGCTATCCCATTTACAGCCAATAGAAACTGTCCAATAATTTACACCCTTAATGCTGAATAAGGGTGTAAAGTGATCTGTATAGCTGACTCCCATGCACCCGAAAAGGGTGTACAGTGCGGCCGTTATAGACAAATTTGCACCGTTGTTTGATTTTAAGGGTGTCAGTCATTTTACAGTGTACACGGAGACCGTATTATTAGCCCCAAACATACTATACCGTCACCCCTATCTCCAAGCGGCGGGCGACGAAGGCGTTCGTATTCTCTGTATGACGGCGCCGACTTTCACACCCGCCTTGGCGGCCGACGGTTGGGGCGCAGGCCCCCGACGGTACGTACCGTTATGAATATGCACCGGGGGGTAATCGATGGTCGCTCGATACCCGTCCACGTCGCTGTGGCGGCATTGGCATAACGCGCACGCGCCCCGAAAAGCCATCGCCGCTGTCACGAGCCAGCAACTGGAAGCGCCGGCAAGACGGTCATCGAGCCTCTTGGGACGAGCTATTTCTCTTCTCAGAGGACGCGTAACCGCGCATTGGCGGTTTCACGAAGGAAAAGTTGATGATGGTTATGGTTTATAAGAATAGGAGAAGATGAAGGCGACGATGACGGATGAGTTTCTCTTCATGACAAGGCGATAGCTGTTGTCACCCAGAAACAAGATAAGGCCCTAAGTAATCTGTCTGCTCGGAAGACTGAACTATAGCAACAATATTGTAGTTATGGCTTTTCCTATGCTCTTCATTCTGGCGCTTTTTTCACGCTTAGTCAGCGGTCAGAGCGAGGCTCCGCCCGCGTTATTGATGGGATAGCCGGCCATGAACGGTGGGTGATAAGAGTGGCATAGAATTGAGCGGAAGGCATCGCTACAAAATCGCGGACCTATATAGACACTGAACAGACGGTATGCAGACGACGCTGCGTCACGTATGGCCACGCGAATTCTAGCGATAACGTCCTCTATTGGCCTATGTCTGCTGTAAAAAAGTGTCGCTCTATAGTGTCAGGTTATTGCGTAGCAGACGAAACAGAGCACAGTATATACAGCGAACGGCATAGGCGAGATTCTCGCGTAAAGCACATTATAGAAAGGAAGCGGGGACAGCAGACGAGAGAGATGGGAGAGAAGCGGGCGCGAAAGAAGCAACTGTAGTCAAGCCGAGCCAAAACCGCCGCGCCTAAGATAAGAACGACGCGTTCAAATAATCAGCCGCGGGCGTCCCGCCGCGAGGTGTGGTGAAAGATGGCAACACGGGCAGCGCAGCGAGCGGTCTTACAGTGGCTAGCCAGCCCCGTGCACTGCTGTGGTTAAGGGGACGGTTGCCAAAAACTGCGTCTCCTTCCCCGCTCCTCCTCTCGAAACTGTTCTCTCGCCTCTGCCCACGGGCCGGACGTCAGGCTGACAGATCTCGCATTTGCGCTCGCGTTTTCTTTTCTTTCAACGCCGCGCCCCCGCCCGCCGTACACCTTCCTCGCGCCTTCTATTTTTTCTTTCCTTCTTTTTTTTTTTTTTTTGCTGTTGTTTTGGTTCGTTCGTTTGCTGGTAGGTATGTTGTTCCTCGTTCCGCTCGCATTCATTGCGCGTTCGAATTTTGTTCTGCTTTGATTCGAACGGTGCGAGGAAATGCGAGAGCGAGTGAGAGGACCCGAGATGGAGTGAGAGAGAGAGAGAGATTTTGGTACGCGTGTTTTGGGTGGGTTGCGATTCCTATCGGGCCCGACCGTTCGTTCGCCTGTTTACGTCCACCCCGCACCGGTCTGTCGCGGGTGATTGACAGCCCTGCGCCGTGAGCGCCGCCTGGTGTCTGAAGGTTCGCGCGTGCGACGGCCCGCGACGAAGATGCGCCCGACGTGAAGTGAGGCGCCGATCTGTCCCGTTGGAAACGCTCCGCGTGCGAGCGAGTTGTAGTGAGAGAGGGGAATGGGGAAAGGTGAGGAAGAGGGGACGCTGCGTCACCTACTCCGCGCGAGCTGCTCGCAGAAATTGGCGCTTCGATATCGTGACATCTTTTCTTGTTGTTGTATTTTTGAAGCTGAGCGAAAGCGAACGAACCAGAAATATGGTTACGCACTACCTTCCGTCTCACGAGAATCGCCAGATCCTATAGGAAGCACATTAGGGTCCGGTCCTTTCCTTCGAACCAACGTCAAGCTGTATTTCTTTTTCCTCCGAGAGACTGACCCGACTGACTAGCAGTGGCCTCTTTACATCTATACCACCTTCTTTGTCTCATCCAGCTGTACGTACCGGGATCACATATATACCTGCCTTTCTATTTTCGTACCATCTTTCTGTCCCCAATCCCCTTCCCCATACAGAGTAGCACGTTGTCGCCTATACAACGCCGGCAGAATTATCCGTACTTGAATAAGGAGCTTTCTTTCTCTCTCCTTTCCGTCTAACGATCTCTTTTCAGTTCGGCGAAAGCTACGGTGCGCCTGGACCAATCATAGGAGCCCACGTGCCGATGGTATCCGTCCGGGACGTATCAATCCGCACCTGTGCCACGCCGCTGTCATCATTATAAAAAAAATAAAATAGGATGAAGCAAAGCGTATTTAGGAAGTTACACGACAGACTTACATTTATGTAGGGCTTGAATATACTAAACCTGCGCATATATGTGAAATATAAATGGTGCCAAAGCACGGAACTGCTTTCTACTGCGCACTACGGGACTCACGTGGATCACGTGACGGCACCTTAGCAGGTCTCGTAGCTCTCGCGGCACTGCAAGTTGAGCTCGAAACGGAGTATACAGGTGCGTGATATGTATATGTGGCGCGGTGCTGTGTACGGTACAGGAAAACAGCCAACCGGTAATAAATACGTCATAAGCGCAACATTCCCAAGGACTACTTTGCAAAAACGTTGCCGATCACGTTAGCCCTTAGTATATGTTGTGCTGGGCAGTATAGACCACACATAAAGTGAACACCGCGAGGTCGATAAGTGCAGTTTATGTGCAACGTTTCTATCAAGATTTTGTCGCCGAAAAGTGTTATTCGACGCCTTTAGCAGACATCCATGTACATATATAGATGATGGACAGCACTTTATTTCATACCACAAATGCTATTGATGGCCGAGTGGTAATTAGGTGTTAATTGAACGTTTAAATAAGGCGTCAACTATGCATCGATGGTCCGAGTGCTCACTAGACGTAAACTAACGATCGAGTTCCTGTACTATACCGGCGTGGTAGACAAACTCTCTCCCTGCTGTTGGTATGTACAAAATGCGAGTGTGTATTTTTTATGAGTATAGTGACCTCTTCGGTTGGGAAACTGGTAACCACTGCGCTGTCACTCGTCCAATTCTGCAGGCGGTAAATCATTCCTTGAGCCCTTCAGCAAGAAAGAGAGAAAAAAGGTGTCGAAACGAGCAAACGGGAGGAGTTGAGAAAAGATAAACAACCTCGAGAGGGGGGACGACATCTGGCGACTTCCTAAACAAGTCTTGAACCAATGTTTTCCGATGCTTTTCCCCTTGCTTCTGCCAGGAGACTAAAATTTATGGCCTTGTTGCCCTTAAGTTACGGTCCCCCTGGCGGCCGAGTGTCAAGTGAAAGTGCCAAAACTAAGTATATTCATGCACACGTTAAGTTACGGCCAGTCAGCAGTCATACCACGTGCACCGCCAAGTTGAATCATGTTGGCACCGTTTTTTTGTTTAAATGGGCTCAAAATGCAGCAGAAACTGCAGTGGGGCAAACAAAACAATTTTAGAATTGTTCGGATGAACAGGAATTTTGAGTCATCCCAGCTAGACTTATCGCCAGGGTCTACCGTAATTTCAACGTCGTCATTGAATAAAACTGATTCTGATTCTGATTCTGATTGTTGCTTAAAATTGTCGGGCAAAAAAAAAACGGCTCGAGCACGGGCTCAACAGCACCGATACTGCATTACAGTCGAGAAGGGTTTCCACACCCGTCATGCGAATGCTATGCCGTACATATTCAGCCAGGGAACATGGTCCTCGGGCGAAAACGGATACAATGTTCTGAAGCGCCTTTGGAAGGTCCCCACGTGATCAGAAGGACTTCCAGACAGCAAGAAATTCTGAAAAATATCTTCTATGGGTTCAACACGGGAGTAACATAGATGACTACAATTAGAACTGTTGTCCTGTATCGTCCCATGAAGGATGCAAACATAGCCGGGGAGGATATAACGGTCCAAGCAGGGCAGATATCTTCAGCTTTCATTAAACTTTTTCTCTTTTTCTCCGAATCAGAAGTGGAATGCACGGATCTTTTTCGCTTGCAAGTTTCTCTCTGTCACCGGTAGGACACCTCATCATCATAAGCTCGTGCAGTTCAAACGAACAGTTCGAACGAATCTAGTGCAAGAGTGAATCGCTTTTGTGTGCGTCCGTGCGTGCGCGTTTGTGAATACGGGACCAACCGGGCTCGTTCCGTGAGGTGACTACCTAGAAAATGAGCAACGCATGACGCACTCTAACAAGCGCGCCGCAGATGTGCGTAGAATTGCACCACACGCACAGACCCCTTGCGCAAAATAGGACTCTCGGTATATGCCGACTTGGCGGCGTGACGGGGCGGCACATTGCCGCCACGAACTTTCGTTGCAACTGGGCAATGTGCAGAGAGGGGCTTACTCCGTTTTAACGCGACAGCGTTAAGGAGCTCGTGTCGCAGAAAAGCCGGTGTCGTCGGTGTCGGCGGCGTTCGCCGTGAGCGATAAATCCCGGCAGGCACTTTTTCTTGGGGGATGGTCATGAGTCGCGCGAAGGACTTGCGGTCGGAATTGCTACATCTGCAGTTTCAGTGTGCAGTTTTTTTGTTCGAACGAATGAAAGCCACTGTGGGCATTCGTTTATAAAAAAAAAACGAACGCTGACTGCCTATTGTGTGCAGCCCTCTTGACATTATAGATATAATGCGTGATATTCTACGCTACCTAGGCAGTAAATCTATTGAAGACAATAAACACTCGCTGGAAACGCAACATAACCGCGGCATTCAATTTGGTAAGAGTAAAGACCGGTTTGCCTTGCTATTCATTTGTCTTTTTAGCTATACTGTGTATGCATTGTCAATAAAGAAAAGGCATTCCAAATTGGTTTTCCTTTCTTTCTTTCTTTCTTTCTTTTTTTGCTTCATAGAGTTCACTACGTGTAATTCGTCGGGTGTGAGAGAAAGATAGTTGAGTTTTGTAGGACTTGACTGGGGGCACATTCTTGTACTTCGATGTTTTTACACAAGTTGGCGACCGTCGGCATTTAGGAAAACTGATGCAGCGTGAATTCAGAATCTTTATGCCTCCACTGCAAAGATGTACTATATCACTGAACTGCAACTTCATCTACTGAAACGTCTAAAATGGAAAATTTCTCTGTTACGCGCCACTTGGAAAAATCTTCATAATGCTCAAGTTTTGCAAATCCCAGGTAAACAATGTAATGAGTCACGAACACTGCGTACTGCACTAACATAATCTACCTGCTTGACATGCTCTTGTACACAGGCACACTTATGTAGTACGTAGTCAATTAAGGAGAGCACCTTTACTTAGGCTAATTCATGGGCACCTGAAAATATGGATTAATTGAAATGAATATAAATTAAAATGTAGTACAGTGCACTACAGTACACAGTATAGCACACAGGACAGTACACAGCGCATTACTGTAACGTTAGTTTTTCTTGGTGATGAGCCGCCGAGCTTTAAATTTCTTGCATCGATTCTCCGAAAATTTTCTTAATTTTCGACCATATACTAAAAGAGTTCGGGAGTTAACTGAATAAAAACGTGCTCCAACCAATCACTAGAACTTAAATTGCTCGCAACACCAAGAAATTTTATTCGATTCGATTCAGCGGCTCCTACGAGGACAGTATTAGAACACCGGTCCATATGTTTTTGAAGAGCCTTGAGTTGGACGCTCTTCCTCTCAAACGGTTTCGAATGCGTCGCAAAAAAACTCCTCGGCGAGGTAAGAGGAAGTATGTCAACGCTAAGCAATTTCGAAGGGCACAATCATATTTGTGACTCTTGAAGTCGACCGTGAGGGAAAGTATAATAAAAGACACAGGCCGTCGAAGAGGTGCTTAAGGGTGCGGGAAGTCCTTTGCACTTATTGCAATTTCCACAAGAAATGCCGAGCAACGATCGCGCATGCAGCTTGAGCACCACAGGCAGCCAAAAATAAATAGGATTTGGAATTTGTAAACACGCTCCAGCGATGGAAAAAACTGTCGCGTCGACAGTAGAGCTTTTGTTTGTGCTTCCTAAGAAGCTATAATCGCGGTCAACCTTCTGCGGCCATGAAGGGAAAGCTACGGAGGTGAAGCGCGCACAAGTGAGAGCGCTTCTGAAAAGAGTCCCGTGTTTTCGTCCACGTTAGTTTAAGTTGGAGAAGAGAAAAACGTAAACACCTCATTAGCTACTGTTAAATAAGGTAAAACACACCACTGAATGTAAAAGTTTCGTTATTTCGCGGCGTTTCCCTTCCGCGTATGGGCAAACGCGAAACCGTCGCACGTGGAAGCTGCGTCGATTCGGCGTCTATTCCGAGCGACCAGAAGCACTATCAAACGCTGACGGACTACTTGGCGCAGTAATAATGTGCAGCAACCACGCGCCCGTAGCTTTCCCTGCATTGCCACAGAAAGTTGCTCGCCAGTATAGTGCCATTTCCTGGCCATGTTCCGCGTATTATAATTTTAACGCGATAGCTTTGATGGCCCTGTGTCGCAGAAAATCCGGTGTCGTCGCCGGCGGAGTTGTCCGTGAGCGAAAATTCCTGTATATATAATTAGGTGCATGTCTATGCCACGCCTTGCCATATGACATGCGGTGTGTGCGGGTTCTATTTCCGCGCAATTCTATGACTAAAGTTGCTCATACCTTGTCTAACGTTCTTGACAAAGTTATCCCTTTAGAATTTTGAGCATGGCAGCCCACAAACAAATTTCGTGAGCCAAAACACAGACAGCGCATGCTTTTTGTGTTGCATCTTCTGAGACTGAAATAGTAAATGTGCGAAACAATAACAGAAACCTGAAAACGATGTAACTTTTTTTCTTTTGGCGCGCCTGTGAACTACCTCCGGTATCGGCCCATGCAAGAGGCCGTGTTTCTACCAGAAAACTCGTCTTCGTGCGTATCGTTCGCCGCCGGTGGTTTCCCGGTAAACATTACGGTTACATAAGCTGCAGTGGCCGGGAAGCGCGAGAAGGAGTCAGGGATATTAGAATGATATCACGTTCCACTCCTCGAGGCGAAGCTTAAGCGTCCTCCGAATTTTTATTCGCGGTATATGGCTGCAGTGGGTTTGGGACCCCCCGACAGTTTTCGGTCGCGCTCATTAATGCGAAGCGTTCGGGTCCGAGCCCACCCAGCTTTTGTGCAACTGGCTGTTTGCGTGGGCCGATCCTGAAGATTTTGCAGCCTGGGAGTTGGCGACACATAACCAACTCTAGGGAATCGTCTCAGAACCGAGTAGTTCAAGATGAAGTGAGACAGAAGAAAGGTCAAATAATCGAAATAAATTTTGCCGATACGTTGGTTAGAGTCAAAACAGAGAGTTTGGAGGTAATGATTTTACGAAAACGGAGGATCAAATTAAAAGACAAAAATTAATTGCTTGTGTGTCCGGTCCTTCCATTTCGTTTTTTTTTTTTTTTCTGCCACGAAGAGGCAAATTAACTTTTCCATTTGTTACCGCGATATACATCACAGGAATGTCATGTTCCTGGTGACGCTACCATAACCAGATGTTGTGTTTAGCTCCCCCTTAAATTCCCGTAATCGTGTGATTATGATGGGAGCAACGAAGATAAAAAAAGATACGAAAGATAAAAACAATCAGAACATAGTGAAAGAATGAAAATAAATCGGCGTATTCCAAGCATATGTTTTGGGGAAATCGGTGATAAGCGAAGCTTTCATTTAGTGTACCTTCACTTCCTTCTTGTTCTTTCCTTCTACGCCACTCGACGCCCCTCATTCAACGCAACATCTGGTCACATATTGTAGGGTAGCAAACCGGAGACTGATATCTGGTTAACCTCCCTGCCCTTCCTCATTATCTCTCTCTCTGGTCACATATCCTTTCCCTTCGCTTCTTTCTACAAACTCGGCTGCTTTCGTTGCCGAATTAGTCAGTTTTGTGTTGCCGACTTGTTAACATTTCGCCTCCTGTTCTGCTTGTCTATTTGTGAACCGACACAGAGGCGCATATCTCTTTGTCTTTGGAGTGGGGAGGGGGGAGGATTGGCCGTTAGTGTTCACATACTTAGTGGCACTCACCCAGTGACCACGTTGCACCTGGCACATATCCAGGCACAGCGTTAAGATACATGGAGACAGCGGCGTCAATTAGAGCGCACACGGGTAAGCCGATGTTGTTCGTGTTGACGTTACGCAGTAGATACGGATGCTGGGCAGGCCACGTAATGGGTAGGGAAACACAGCCAGTGGCTTATTAGAGTCACAGAGCGGCTCGCGAGAGAAATCAGGAAATCGGCAGGCATAAGATTGTGTCCTTCTTGTGCGAGACCGGAGTAACTGGAGATCGCCGGGGAGAAATTTTCGTCCTGCAGTGGGGACTGATTCGTGACACGGATTAGAGCACGAGTTACCAGTGACAAACAAAGCGAGAGAAGGCCGACTCGCTGCTTCACAAAAACAAAAAGTGTAACGAAAAACGGAACAAACGTTGGCTGAAGTCTTAAGTAGAAACGAAAACGATGGCGACGCAAACGTTGATGACAAGTTTAAAACACAACGCCAACGCAAAAGTGCTCAGGAGCGGGCTCAATCTGACCGACGCGTCCAGCCTGGACATTAAGGCGTGCTTGTACCTGCCGTGCCTGCACTCGCGAATACTAAATCGACCCGCTAGGCCAGCGCCTCAGATGGCGGCAGGCTACGAAGTATAGCGTGCGCGTTTAGCAATCCTGGCTGCCTGCGGGCCACCACCAGCTCACCTTTTTCATTCCCCAGCGCGGCAAATGATCTGGTCTAAAAGGGCTCGCGCGTCGTGCGCGGTCCCGCGCTCACGCACACGCCACCTAGCGGGGTTCGTCGGTATCCTCATCTAGGACTAATCGCCTCGCAGCATCGACGCGCGCGCGCGAGAAAAAAAATGCTCGATTAGCGGTAGACAGTAGAGGGAGCTTCTACGCTCGAGGTGGCGGTAACGAGATGTGTAAGAAGGGGACACAGACGGCGGGGTGGGTTGTTGGCTTTCGTCTTGGCTTTAAAAATGGCACCTGCTCGGAAGACGCCCAGCGCTGACATCGATCGGCCGCCAGACGGCCTCGTTTGTGCTCCTGTCGTCTGCAGAAGGCGGGACGCAGAAGACGCACACGCACGCTGGGCCACGCGTCCGCGCGGTGATGGAGTGCATCCGGAGACCGGTCGGGCACGGCGAGTAATCGCTACGCGGGCCCGACCGGTCCATTGTGCAATTAATGCTCATTTGCAGCGCACGCCTACCCGCTTGCCGGCTGTCCCTATGGCCGCTGGGTAACGCCGCGCGAGCGCTCCCTCGCGGCATCCGCTTCGTTCGTGGCGCGTCCCAGCCATCCCCGGCCATGCCAGCCGTTCGCGTCCCTTGTCGTCGCGTCTTCGGAACGACGCTCGGGAAGTTGTGCGAAGTCTGGGACGATGAAGCGGGAGAACGCCTCGGAGAGGCGCGTTTCATAGAGTTTCCTACCAAAATTACTAGAGGGAACTCTGGCGCTATTGTCTACGGGAGCTGCAACGGGAGCGGTTGTCCCAGCATGGGAATTACGGGAAGTACATGGATTTGTCAAACTTCGTCCTTTTGGCTTCAAATGGCTTTGTGACTTTGTAAACTCGTCATTTTCAACAGTGTATTGTGTAATAAATAATTAAGTAAACATCATTAAAATTGCCCGACGGCAGGATTCGAACACAGGGACTCTAGCACAGTAGCCTGATATTGAAAACATTAAGCCACGGACGCACGTATCCACAAGCGAATGAAACGCCCTTATGAATTTATCGCGGGCATGCCAGTGCCTTGAGACGCTTGGTGCGTTTCGATTTGGCCACCTGGACAAGCTCAATCGTTGCAATTAATAGCAATTGTACGCGTTCCCAGCGTCTTCTGCACTTCGAAGAATATAGGTTGCGCTGAAATATACGACAATAAGATTTATATAACGTAATATACAAAGCCACAAGAACGTCTGAATCCACAAGCATGAAGATCAGACAAATCCATGTACTTCCCATCATTCCCATGGTAGGGCAACGACTGCAGCGCAAGAGTTCCCTCTAGTAATTTTTGTAGGAAACTATGGCGCGTTTAGCCTCAATCGCGTATAGTGAATTCCCGTCTTTAACGAACACCGCTTTCGCGAGCATTGTATGTGTGATTTTCAGACTTTCAAGTGGCGGTTCGAAGGAAAAAAGAAAGAGAAACATAGAAATAGAGAATAAGACAGAGAGAGAAGTAGAGAAAGCAAAGGCAGACTGGTCAACAAGACGCGCGTCCGCTTTGCGGCCCTACAAAGGAAGAACGGGGCTTGACAGAACACTGAGGGACTCGCTTCGTCAGGTGAACATTCAGGCTGTACAGTCGCTGAGATCATTGAGGTCTCAGGTATGTCGACTTCAGGAACTGCAGCAATTCACGCATTCTCGTCATGAGGCTGTATATCGCAAGAAGAACACGCCAGGTATGCGTGCGGTTGTAAATGACCGTTTCGCCGTTTTCTCCGCACGGTGAAGGGTTTGTGCATTCGTAGCCAGATAGTCTAACAAGTTGGGGTGGAAACCGAATTTTTCGGTGAAAGCGTACTGACGAAGGGTATGAAATTGAGACCTGAGGCACATCTCACTGGAATTTAGACGCACTTAGAAATGATGACTATACCGGCGAGCTATGGTGCGTTTGGTGAGTTCAGGATGCAGAGCATGGAGTACTTTAGGAAGGCGCTCCGAGGTTGACGTCTCTGCGACTTAATGAAGAGCATTCGAAGAGCATCGACCAATGACTGGCAGCATGACGGCGACCTGCTGATTTTGCTGCGACAATTCCTCGGTAACAAATGAGGCGTCTGATGACGTCACCGTACTTGGCAAGTGAGAGGTCGGATAACATGGATGGAGTGCAAGCCAAAGATCACCAATCGCGCTTTCTGAAGCTTTCTTGTACTTGATCTCCTTCTTTTCGTTCATTTTCTATACAACATTGTAACACAATACACAACGGTGGCTGGACCTATAGCCTCATTGGTCAGTCCGGGTCCACTGAGGAATGAACACAAACGGTGCAGACATTGCATGTAGTGCAAGCCAGTATAGTGAAAACACATTGTGCTGAACATGAGGCACATGAAGTGGTGATGCTGGACTCGGCATGCGCGTCATAGAAGCTGTGGTGGTGGTACTTGATGAACATCGGAAACGGAAGTGTCTTTGGCGTACGTCGCTTCCTAACAACCACGGCAGCTTGTCGATCAGACGAGTGGTCTCCTACCATAAGCTTCAAGCCTGTTCATTTTTACCTGAGCGAGGGAATATTTCCTTGGAAGAGGCATTGTGGGGTCCGAGACAGTCGAGAACACTTCGGAAAGGCGTCCTCGCAGCTGTCGTGGCTGTAGAGTTTTGGCACCAGCCGGAGCACGCTGTCTGGTTTGGGCGCAGCAGCTGATCACGTGTCCCACATTCGGGCATTTCCAGCCCAGGAGTGGTGGTCCTGGTGCGAAAGCACAAACTACGCACACACCGCGCAACGGAGGCGGCGATTCGCCGTTGAACAGAGCCTTCGCGCAACTTGGCTTGCCGATTCGACAGACGTGTTTGATAACAGCTCCACCTGTAGCTGCTTTAATAAGTATCGAGTAATCTGGGCTGGCAAGAGGCGACCGAAAAAGGCATGCGGACCGGATGGCCACCCGCTTCCTAAAACTAGAGGAAGGAACTTTGTTTCATGTGGATGCAGTACAAAGGAAATTCCACGGCCTTAAACGGAAATCTGGCGTTAATTTACCAATTAGCGCACTTTTGTTAGACAGCCCGGTATAAGTCTGATCGAAATATGGAAATGGTGTGTGAGTGGAGGGATGCGTCTTGTTGCAAACTGGACGCAATACACGCATCCAGTTTGCTACCTTGCACTGGAGGAAGAAAAGAGGAAAAAGGCAGATAATGAAAAAAGAAAAGCACGAAGAGAGAAAGAGAGAGAGAGAGAGGAAGTAAGCATACACTCGTGCACACATAAAACAAGAACGTGGAAGCGTAAGGGTCGTTCGACTAATCATCCGAACGAAGCAACTTCGCTGGTGACTTCGTCGCCCTCTGGTGTGAAGACCGTACAACAAGCGGGCATCCCAAGATCGTCTGCTCAGAGAGGTGTCCGTCGTCCATTTCTCATAAGGCGCTCGTACAGCCCTCATGCGTCGGACAAGACTGGACAAGAGACCTTGAAGAGTCTCGGGGCGTGCACGATTCTCGCCACCATCTTCATCCTCGTAATCAACGTCTTCTCTATTCTTTCTACACCCTTTCCTCTTCCCCCAACGCCAAGTAGAAGGTGAGAACATTGATTCAGGCCGACCTCTCAGCTTTTCTATCATAATTCTCTCTCTCTCTCTCTCCCTGTCTCATGCATCGGTGGCCGGCGTGTGACAGGTCAAGGCACTGCTTGGCGGGCTCCGTCACGTCATCATTTCACACCGCCACTTGTCGGCTAAAAAAAGAGAAAAGTGGTGGCTGCTCGGCGGTAGCCAAGACCGACGAGCGGGTGCGAGGAGCTCCCGCGGGCGGTTGTCAATAAAAGATGCGCCCCGCGGCGCGAGCTCCGGCCCCCGTTTCGTCGCCGTGGTCGACGGAGCGTGCCTGGGGGTCGTTAGATCTCCCCCCCCCCCCAACCATCGGCACTAGGCTTCTGCTTTCGAGGCGCATGCAACAGGAAAGTGTAATCAGGGTGCGCCCAGTGTACGTACACGAACACACACACGCACATGCAACGGTCATATCATCGCGAGCGAGAAAGGCGTGTCAAACCAGCACGGCACGCGATGGTTATACTTATTGCATGCACGGAGTGTGCCCGCTAGGATTTAACGCTGTGCCGATTGGCCGCCCGCACGACGATAGCACGATCGAAAGCGTAGTGGAGGCATGTAAACGATGCTTGGCGGGTTGTGCTCGTGCGGGAACGCGAGGTTTTGCAGCAATCCGTATTCATTTCGCGAAGCACTTTACATCAATGCAAAAAAGAAATGGAGAAAGGAGGAAAGGGTGCGGTAAAAGCAGCAAGTAACGCAGTTTTGGCAAAGCACCGTCCACTAAGTATGGGAGCAACGAGAGCGCGGTTACTAGCTTTCTCTCTAATCAATTCGGTTGCGATCAACAGAAATTCGAAAGCAGCCCCTGACACGCGTGGTTTTATCCGTCCCTTTGTGTCTTGTCGTGTTGCGCGGTCGTTACAAATTGCTTATTAACCTTTTCAGTGCGGGCTTTTTTTTTTCTTTTTGGAGATGACTACCCCCAGCGTAGGGTTGTTTTCTCCGATGTTGTAAAACGAACACAACGGTTTATTGACGGTTGTGAAGAAATAATAATAATAAAAAAACAGGTGACATGGATAACGGCAAGTGCTGTCTTCATGTGCGGTCCTCAATGTCTCCTCACATTCCTGTCTCACACAATGAATGTCAAAAGACACACCGCGGGACGGAAACACGGAAACGCATACCGGTACGTCAGTGGCGCTGGAAGATCTAATGTTGGTACATCGCAGTCAACCTGCTTCTATTGTTGCTGCTGCTGTTGCCTTTCGCGCTCTTCCTGTCGCTTCTTCTTTCTGCTTAGTTTTCCTTGCGCCAGAACCATTTGCAGCTATGGTTCGAGACGCCTCTATGTTTGTATTGACAACGCGTACGTGGTTTATATCTTTCCGGTGAGCCGTTTTCACCGGCTGACAACAAGCTGTTACACAGTTATCGCTCGGCGGCGCAGGACGTGCTTACGTGTATCGGAGTTTCATCGAACGTCGTCGCCGATTTTATGCAGCGAGACAGTCTCGTCTGTAATGAGATGGCATGCGCGCGACACCGACAACGACGTGCTTACATTCCGGAACCTGCCATGCGCATTAGTGATTACGCTGAAATGTACGACGAGTGTCGTGTGAATAGCCGACGCACTTGTCCCGCTTATGAGGTTTCGACACGCGACGGTTGCGTTCAACGCTATGCGCTGTGCTTTGAGTGCTGCTTGTTTTTTTTTCGGGGCCACAAGTTCGGGTCCAACAAAAGAGTTAGAACCGTGACGTACAGCTTAGGTACTGTCTGGTGTTCTTAATTCGCCATCGCTATGTAACGGGACAATATGTTGTATGCACCTGCGGCAGAGAGTAAAGTGAAAAGAAGGAACTACTGGACTCGACTCCTACTCCTTGCAGAAGTTGGCTTTGAGATCACGTTGCCTTTCTTTTTTTTGTGTGTGCTTGAATGAACTTTCTTTTGAGAAATAGGAACGTTCCTTTTCTGGTGCGAAAGTCTCAAGTGTTTCACCGAACGAAAAAAAAGCCGGAGCCTTGTCATCTGTAGCAGCGAAACGGCTGGTAACTTCCCATTGGCTGCGACGCCATGTCACGTGGGCGCCACGACGGAGCAGAGCGGGCGAAAGGGTCCACCTGCCGAATCCCTAGCGCGCCAGGTGTCGCGTGAGGAGAGAGGGCATCGCCGCGACGCCACGTCATCATCGCTCTCGGAAGCCCGTGTTAAGGCGCGTTCACAGTGGCGGGAAAACGCGCAACGCAGAACGTTTTCCGCGCGCCGCTTCTCGCACAAACCGGTTTTTCTCCCGCAGACAGGCTGCTGTGCCGTCCCGCAGAGCGATGGGTCCGGTACCTATTTTTCCCGCGCCGCTGACGAGAACAGCCAATGGGGGCCGACCGTGAACCGTGACGTCGGTCCCAGTTCAGTGACCCCGTCGGCGGAGGCTGGGAGCGTGCTGCGGGACACTCAGCGGTTGCTTTGCCAGCATGAATGTGCGACTTGAGGCGACGGTGCAGAAGCAGCGAACAAGCAAGTATAAGTAGGTTTACCGTAGCCAACAGATCATCGTTCGAACCAGCCATCCTCGTCGCAAAAAGGGCGACGGGAGGAGAGCTAGCAGACGATCAAGACGACGACGCGGGAAAAGAGCGCGCTTTCCAGTCTTCTCAGGTGTCACGTGACTGTCCCCTTCTCTCTCTGCTCGTTAGGGTCCTCCCTCAACGCCTCCTCTCTCTACATTCCAAGACAACCGCAGCGAGAAAACGCACGCAGTGTGAGCGTCATTCGGAGGAGCTGCGACGCAGCGGCGACGTTGACGCTGTGCCGCTGCGGGAAGTCTCCCGCTAGTGTGAGCGCGCCTTTATCCGCGCTTTCCTCGCCCGCGCGAGCTCCGCTCCGCGTTCTAACTGCGCCTCGGCAAGGCCAAGTCAAAACGCCCCGAGCGTCTCGACGGGCCCGCTTGCTGCCGAGGAGTTCATTACTCGAAGGAAAGCTCAGCTCAGGCGTTCAATTGCTCATTAATGCTTTCGCCTTCACAACTTGATAAGAAGCGCTTAGGTGTCCGCGGGTTTTTCATTGCCAGAAAGGCAGACACTTCGCGTAGACCGCTGTGCTTGCTGTAGGAAGAACTGAAAGAAATGACACACTGGCGATTTGCGACCGAATATACCAGCCATCGTTCTCGCGAAGGCCGCTCCTGCAGGGAAGAGGTCAAGTGGTCTTCTTTTCCCACTCGAAGGGGCTGTGGCAGGACACGTCTTTCGTCCGTAACGACCGTGCCCGTTGCCTGATTGCTGTTTGAACTCTTAGCAGCTTTCATCTACTCTGTCGCGACCGCGAAAGTGCATTTTCTTACGCAACGGGGGCCGCAGCGGCCGCGTCTCCTGAGGTTTCCATTACGCTTTCGGCGCTCCCGAGAGAGCACGTTGTAACGCGGTGGCAAGCCCTGTGTCATCGCGTCGCCCCTGACATGTGTTTCGTAACACCGACGACGACGAGCCGTGTGACAGTTGACAGTACAGCGCTGACGGGCAGTCGCGAACCTGTCACCGACCTATCGTGCTTCGGCAGTTGCCAGGGGAATCATATGTGCCGAGTTCCTAATACTATGAGTGTCCCAATACCGAAGTGCTCCGTGGCTTAGACAAGAAGAAGAACAGCATGGTATATGCAGCTTTGGAGGATTTTCCACGACTTGCCAAGCTTTTTCACACAGTGTAATGTATGTCTTTCAGGAAAGAAGAAACAAGAGAGCCTTAAACGACGTATTATAGTCAACCTTTCGAAATCGAACTTCGCGTCGAACTATGAAACGGGAGCTAGTGGCATTTGAAGATTCACGATGGCAAGAACTTTTAGACAGCTCTGGAAAAAAAAAAAAAAAGAAACCCTGCAAGCTCTTCAACAGCTTCGGCTACGTCACTGACATATCGATAAATGTGAGAAACGATAAGCTATACGCCACGTTTCATCTTTCGAAATCAAAGAACGTGTCTCTGCGCGATTTTCCGGCCTCCAGAGGAAGTGTCACGATGTGGACAGCTCCGGATGATTCGAGCGAACAAGCTTTCTCGCTGCATCAAGCTCTTCTGCCCAGATAAATAGGATATTTAAAGAAACGACACATGGCAGTTGATCTTTTTTGATACCGTAGCAGATGTTTCAATGTCAAAGGGGCAGCACGTGACATCTTGCAGCCTCGTAATGGCGAGTACGTTTGGGACAGCTCTGGTGGATCCGAACGAGCCCTCCTGCGGCACCATTTAGGTTACGCAGGCCGAAAGAAAACTAAACGAATAAAACGAAGGATACATTGTGGTTCGTCTTGCGAAACTGAAGTAGGTGTCCCGCTGTGAAGGGTGAGCGCGTGGCATTTGAAGTTGTAAAATTGTTCGCGATTTTTAGCTGAAACTGGTTTTCGTGTTTCGTGTCATTAAAACAAAACTCCAAACAAAAAACACGAGAGAGAGAGAGAGAGCAAATGATAAATGAAAGGTAAGGAGGTTAACCAGGACTGAGCCCGGTAGGTTTCCCTACACTGGGGAAAGGGAAAAGGGGACGGGAAATTTAAAAGAAGGAGAGAAAGTCCACTGGGGATATCGGTCGGTCACTCAGTCCGGATCACAGACGCTGACTCGACCCGGCAGCTTTCAAATATCGCAGCAGCGCTTTTGTGGCCTTTTGTAGCTGCGATGTGCGAGGCCATGGTCCCAAGATCTTGTTCAAGGTGAACGGTTATCTATCTAACTGATTGAGAGCTGTGCAGAGGTCATGTCTTTCATTTTCAAAAGATGGGCAGTAGCACAGTAGATGTTCTATAGTTTCCTCGACACTGCAGGCATTGCACTTGGCGCTATCAGCCATTACAATCAAAAACGTATATGCATTGGTTAATGCGACGCCCAAGCGTAAGCGGCACAGCATTGTTTCTCCTTTACGCGGAAGCCCTGGTAACAGCCGATGTTGCATATATGGATCGAGGGAATGCAATCGATGTCGGGATGGGGAAAAAAACTCATACGTATTAACGTTGCAGCTGAGAGGCTGTAGTGTGATAGCATTACCAGTATCAGTGAACCGTACGAAACACATTTAAAAAAAAAAGATATTTGTGAGCAAGGATACCGGACACTGGTATCGACATCGGCGAGTTTATGCAATCACCACTTTTGATTACGTCGCCTCTGAGAAAGGCCCATTTTATTTCGTGTCAACGCGAACTGCCAAGGCTCACGAGTGCATGGTATAAGGATATCGCATTAAAACAATAATTAATAATAATAAAACCAACGAACTTGCGCGCGAAACAAAAATGGCGGTTGTGCGAGAAAGCACGTGTCCGAACGGGACTAGAGAATGCGCAACCATGGTTTTCAGGACGGTACGACAACAGCGGTGGTGACAGCGCTTATTCAATTGTAACGTCCCCTCTCCAAGAAAAAAAATTGTAGAAAAGAAAAAAGAACTAGTCTCTTCAATTAAAAGGAAAGGTCAGATAGAAAGAATATGTTTAAAACAAGCATATCAGCGAGTGAAACGAAAGGACCGCGACGAAAATCTCAATTTTTTTTTCTTCCCTGGCTCTGAAATGCGAGATTCAGCGTGCCTTGGGGTCCCTAAGAGGCACGCCGTGCTGCTGGCCAGAGAGACCCGACGAGAGAGCCCCCTCTCGCCTGCTTGGCGTCACTTTTCGCGACAGCATTTGCACCCCTCTCCCTTTCCGAAAGTGCAGTTCATGCGCGTTCATTCGGGTCTTCACACAAAAAAAATATTAAGAACTCTAGAAAAGAGAAAGGTGTACAATGCGTGCGTGCGAGGGGTGCTGCTAGAGCAACAGTGGCAACACCCATCCACCCACACGCACACTCGGAAAAAAAGAAGACGGAGGAGGAGGAGGAGGAGGAGGAGAGAGAAAGATGCGGTCACCCACTCGCGATGAAGTAGGCGCGAAGAAGCACGTCTTTTTTTTTTCTCCGGGAAAAAGAAAAAAAAAAGAAGAGAAAAGAAGAGATAAAACCTTCGCGTGCGGCTCAGTGCGCTCGAGCCTCGTCTTGTGCGTCTTGTTGCCAGCGGCCGTCGCAACAGCGTCGGGAACGTGCCACACGTTACGTTAGCTGCAAAGAGCAAAGCGGCACGCGTATCCTCCTGTTTCGTCCGCTCGCGCCTGGTAATCCAATTTCACCCCGGCGCTCGGGAACTGCGCGTCTTTTAATCCAATTGAAGCACGTCGACCACCAGAGCACTACTTTTCTTTCTTTCCTTCTTTCCTTCTTCCTTTCCATCCTGCGTTCTCCAGGCCTCTTAACGCCGCGGCGAAGCCAAGACGCTGTGAAATAACTTACACCCTTACAAGTGAATAAGAGTGTAAATCGGTCTGCAACTGACTGACACGCTTGCACTCAGGAAAGGGTGTAAGTGTGGGAGTTATAGCCATATTTTACACCCTTATTCACTTTGAGTGTAAAATGTGTCTCTAACTCCCATGTTTACACACTTTTTAGTGTAAGGGTGTCAGTTAATTGTAGACCGACTTACACTCTACTTTTGGGGAACAATGTGTCTATAACTCGCACGCTTACACAATATTTGAGTGTAAAAATGTCAAGTAATTTGTAGACCGATTTACACCCTCGTTCACTTTCGATGTTGCAAATGATTCTACAGTGTTATAACAGTTTCCGTCGCCAAAATTCGCTGCGAAGCATCGTCCTTGGTGTGGGACTGCTAAGCACGAGGTCGCGGGATCGAATCCCGGCCACGGCGGTCGCATTTCGATGGGGGCGAAATGCGAAAGCAGCCGTGTACTTAGATTTAGGTGCACGTTAAGGAACCCCAGGTGGTCCAAGTTTCCGGAGTACCCCACTACGGCGTGACACATAATCAGAAAGCGATTTTGGCACGCGAAACCCCATCATTTAATTTAGTTTTTTAAGCACGGTCTTGACCACGGTGACGACGGGCGCCGTCACGTGTAGGTGGCGCATCTTCAACCTGGGCGGCGTCCAATGCTGATGGATTGGTGGAAGCTGATGCGGTGAATGGTGGTGGCCGATCTACACGCTGATTCAAGACATCGTTCATCCTTGTGAGATTTAATATTCGCGCTTATAAATGCGGTGAATTGTTATTACACCAAGGGAAAAGAAACTCGTAGGATAACAAGATTGATTGAGAGAAAAAGAAAGAAAGCTTGTGACTACGCAACGAACGATGGCCCAAAAAATCATAGACACGATTTTAAAGGAAAGGAAGGTCATGATGGTGATGGGCCATGACGGGGATTAAAGGGCAAACGTGGATATCTGCATATATATATATATATATATATATATATATATATATATATATATATATATATATATATATATATATATATATATATATATATATATATATATATATATATATATATATATATATATCTTCTGCGCTATTCACCGCATGCCTGGAAGAAGTATTCAATTTCAAGCTATTAAGCTGTGAAGGCTTAGGAGTGAGGATCAACGGCGAATATCTCAGCAGCCTTCGGTTTGCACATGACATTGTCCTGTTCAGCAACACTGGGGACGAATTACAACAAATGACTGAGGACCTTAACAGAGAGAGTGTAAGAGCGGGGTTGAAGGATAATATGCAGAAGACAAAGATAATGTTCAATAGCCTGGCAAGGGAATAAGAGTTCAGGATCGCCAGCCAGCCTCTAGAGTCTGTAAAGGAGTATGTTTATCGAGGTCAATTACTCACAGGGGACCTTGATCATGAGAAGGAAATTTACGGAAGAATAAAAACGGGTTGGATCGCATACGGCAGACATTGTCAGCTCCTGACTGGAAGCTTAGCATTATCATTGAAAAGGAAGGTGTACAATCGCTGCATTCTACCTGTGCGGACATATGGGACAGATACTTGGAGACTGACAAACAAGCTCGAGAATAAGGCCACGCAAAGAGCGATGGAACGAAGAATGCTGGGCGTAACTTTAAGTAACAGGAATATGCCGGTTTGGATCAGAGAGCAAACGGGGACAGCCAATTTTTCAACTGACATTAAAAGCAAAAAAAAAAATGTAGCTGGGCCGGTCACGTAATGCATAGGATGGATAACCGGTGGACCTTTAGGGTTACAGAGTGAGTGCCAATAGAAGGGAAGCGCAGTCGAGGACGGGCAGAAAACTAGGCGAGGCGATGAAATTAGGAAGTTTGCAGGCGCTAGTTGGAATCCGACGGCGAAGGACACGGGTAATTGGAGATCGCAGGGAGAGCCTTTCGTCCTGCAGTGGATGTAAAAATAGGCCGCTGGTTGCTGCCGACGATGATGATCTGTTGGCGCAGTAACTCCGACAGAAGTTACTTCCGGCCGGAGTATAAAACAAGCGCCGTGTCGCGCCCCAGCGGCTTTGCTCATCAACGAATCCGTCGTCGTCTTGGCGGCGGCGGCGGCCTCTGGACGCTTGCGGGCACCTTATGCACCGGCGCGGCGCGTTGTTTCGGCCGCCGCTGCTGGGCAGCTGTTGCGGGCGCGGTGCGAGGAGCGCGCGAACGCCAGGAATAGCGCCCCGTCATCCGGCACCACAAAAGGCGGACGAGCGTCCGAAAAACAATCAAAGTCCAGACGCTCCCTCCTGGCCGCCCGCCGCCACCCCCCTTCCTTTCGCCTTCCACTCAACCTGCGCCGTATGCGCGCGCCTCGGGGGGCTGACGGAAGCGTCGCGGGCCTGCCCTGACCGAACGCGTACAACGCCTCAGCGCATCGACGTGTATCCCTTATGACGAAGAATGCGCCAGGCGAGGGTGCTTGCGTCGTCGAACTTCGTGCTGAAATAAAAATAAAAAAAAGAGGCAGTTTCGCCCGAGAGGCAAAGCATCGATTGCGACAGCAAATCAGTAGGCAGCTATACAAAGTGAGGATGGGAGTTTCATTGTCCGTAGTAACTTCTAAACATTCGCTTATTAACTAAGTTAACCATCATGGTGCCCGCGCGCCCAGGCAGACGTGAGCACGTCACATTCGATGACCGCGAACACTCGCTGTCAAAACGCCGGCGCGAGGAAGCGCGGTAGCAGCAGCGAGCGACGAGACTTACGTGCTGTCTATCGCTTCAACGCAAACTGACCGGCGAGAGTACAGCATACACTAATGTATGAGCCGTCGGTGAACCTTTGGGTCCGCCAACGGACACAACGCAGATCGCTTTCAACATACGACCCGCGCGACCGCGCAAGGGACAGTTGCTGCCAGAGTACGACGCGCCGCCCCTCCTTCCTCCATTCCCACCGGTGCCTCGAGCGCGACGGAAGACGGCGCGCTTCGTCCCCGCTTCCCTCCCTCGCGCGCGCGAGATTAAGCCGCCGAGAGTCGGCTTCCCTCGCACGCTTTAAATCGCAAATACCGCATAGGGCGCGCGGCGACTGCGTCATCGCCCTCGCACCTTATACGGAACATCACGGCGATGACGACGGCAAAAATGCGCCTGGAGTGTCCATATATAATTGGTATCGCCATGAAAAAGCTTATCAAAAGCTACACGCCGATACACGTAGTTTCGTTTTCTTTCGTTGCTTTCATTCACTGGGCTCGACGTTACTGCAGCGCCAGTCGAGACAGGTCACATGATGGATAACACTCGTGGGCACCGCCTTCAATAAATAAATAAATAAATAAATCGGTCCGTCAGTCAGTCAGTCACAGTGATTAAGTCACAATCAGTCTTTTCGTAGATCACATAAAGCAGTCGTTCAGGCTCAGTCATTCATGCACAATCAGTGGTTCAGTCGGTGGTTCAGTCGGTGGGTCAGTCAGTCACTCAGTCAGTGAAAACATGCAAATGCGATACAGCGTTGCTATCCAAATTAGGCGAAAGCTTGTTCGAGTTGGCAAGGTTGCCGCAGTAGCGGATGACCCGAGCACAGCGACGTCGCCTGTGCCTGTTAGCTGCCTCTGAGTGACAAGAACGAAGGCGACGTGTGATGCTTGTCGAGATAAGGGTTGCTGATGGGAGGCGTACGCACAGAGTAATTCAATGTACCCACAGTACTGCCAGTCGTTTCGTTCTATAGAGGACCTGCGTAGGATGGACACGTAATTACCGGTGGCCCAACTTGTTGATCGACCAAGCGGCACAACACCAGCCACAAAGTGGGGCAAGAGGCAAAGAAAGCTTCACAAGAAAAAAAGGACAGAAAAAAAAAACAGTGCACTCGAGCAATCCTTCAGAATAGGGTGAACGTCTTAACTGCGTTAGCAGCAAGCTTGACCTACCGTGGGATGGTGACCGGTCAAGGTTCATTTACGTGCGGTGAAAACTCGGTACCAATCTGTTTCATCCAAATGCAACCGCCATGACTTAGGAATGGAACTAGCGACTGCTTGCTCAGCAGGAGAGCGCCAGTGAGCGAACCTATGTTCTGTATTTTCAAACGATAAGTAGCTTACCGTGCGAGCACTTTCAATTTTTTTTTAAATTGCATGTGGCAGGTAGCACAATTCGAGTCCACGAGCTGGTCTACTCAAAGAGGCGGACATCACTTGCACCAGAAACCGAACTGCGTGATCAACTGACGAACAAAAATTCACGAATTGAATTTTTAACTAATGACCTTATTGCACATATTGCAACTTACGAATTCTAACAGGGAAGTTCGCAGGGCTGATCACGTGTTTACCGGAGTACACGGGGTTTCCGAGTACATGAGCGAGGCGTTTGCCGCCGAGCGGGCCGCTCTCTACATGGTACCTACGGCCGGGAACCGGCGGCGTGCTGGACCATATCAATGAGTCCACGGAATCATGGCATTTTAGACCTCACGCGTACGTGGGCGTCGTACTTCGCTACTCATCGCCATCAGCTTGTCGCCATCAGCGACAAACGAAAAGACGATGCGCTGCTGTCTGCTAGCGCCCAAAGAACCGACAGATATTTCGTACAACAGCTGTACAGATGTATGGAACATACATATGGCCTGTACATATTCAAATGTACATTATTGCATTTACAAATGTGTGTGAAAAACAACTAAACCACACGAAAAAACACAAAAAAAGGAACATCCTACCATTGAATATCTCACACAACCCTGTATCGTTCATTCCATCATCACGAGAAGACGTCTCGTACAATCACGCGACGGTCGCGAGAAAGAATGCTAATCTCGATACCGTCGCCAATAATCTCCGTCGCACGAATGCACCGCCAAGATTATGGCCTCCCGCGTTCTTGGACCACTGACATACGTGATACTGAGACGCAAAGGTTATACACACTTTAGACGTAAATGCGTTTGGTTTACGCATGTTTTGTGCTTCTATCTGCACGAACTCATCCTCGCCGCTCTTCCCCTCGACAAACCCGAAACGTCGACCTTCGTCTTCCTGAATTGCAACTTTCACTGCGCGGGAATTTCCCCTCGACAAGTGCATTCACCTCGCATCACATGCTCTTAAAGATTCACGGAAAGTCGGATTCACCGTCATATTCCAGTGGTCACTTTCCCATATGGGCGTAGCAAGCAATGAGTTCATCGGCAGTCTGGTGCGCCAAGACGCTACAGTTTAAGCCAACGAAGAAGGATCCCCAGGACGCAGAAAGAGACACGAAGATGGCCATCTTGAGCCACTCACGCTCCTTCTAGTCTCCAGGGCATCGAGCTTGTTTGATTAAGGGACTTGCCAAAAAAAAAAAAGAAAAGCGATGCCACTCTCCTATATCGCATCCGTACAGGGTCGTTTCCGGTGCATGCAGTGAGCAGAAACGTGACCTTCGAGGTCGGCTTCCGTTACCCAGAGAGGGCCGTCACTAGGGTGTGGATATGAATATACCGCCTGCAGCGAAACGGTGGGGCATCGAGCGTGTAATGCGATCGATGCGAGTTCCTGTCGCAAGTTGTCTTTTCGTTCGCTTTCATTTTACTTCTCTCGTATTTTTTTTTTTTACGTTTCAATTAGAAGGAACGATTAATTTTCTCGATATGTTTCCTGGCTTGAATGTCTGTCGCCTTCATATTGCTGTAACTAACGAAAAAGGTCGAGTACCTCGATTTCCCTCGTTCCTGTCGCGCGAATTGAGGTTGGACATTTCGAAACTGGCGCTGATCTCGGAACTTCTGCCCTAAGCATTTGACTTCGTTCCCACTCGGCTTCAGTTCCACAACTGCAACATGCGCCTTAAGGTAAATAAATGAAAGAGGCCATCACTGGAGCTTCGGCAGCTAGTTAGCAAGATGAACACCGCAATTTCTCGGGCTCGTAAGGTCGGCCTCCTCAAGTTAGTTGACTAAGACAGCTAGAACTAGCGCTATCAGCTTCACTCGTTCGTCTTAGATAGGGTAAATGTAAATTAAGAAACGAGTGCCCCGTGGTACAACGAATTCTGCTCCAGGCGTCCGGATGCGCAGGGTTGCGATCAAAAGTGAAACGTATTGTCGTAATAACTTGGGTTCAAATGCGTGGATCGTAATCACAGATGAGTCCTGTTGGCTACCCCGCTGGATATGCGAGTTAAGGGTATTTAAAGGGACACTAAAGCGAAACAATAAATCAGTTTAGGCTAATAAAGCTTTGCTTGAGAACCCTGCAGGCAGTCATTTCAATATAATAGTTTGGTTATTATATGAGATAATGCAGGTCGAAGTATCAATATTTGAATTTCGCACCGAAACCCCGATGCCGGTATGTCAGGCTGACGTCAGGGATTCCAAAGTATGTTTTCGCTTTTGGGCCGCGTTGGCTGAGCAAAGGTTCCCGAAACTTGCCATGATTAATATTCGGTTCCTTTAAAACACAATGTAGTGAGTCTGTAACGCTATATAATTAAATAGGTCCCAGAAGGTGCCATTACAATACATGACGTCACAGCGAGCAGGTAGGGGAACTTCAGGGAGGCGTCGCCACCCGTCTTTCGTTCTTGCGCTTTTTCTGGCTTACCAAGCGTCTTATCGTGGTAAGAGTGGTGTTTCTGGCGTCGTAGAAAGGTAATTTACTGATGCAGAAGAAATCTTTTTTCTCTTTAGTGTCCCTTTAAGCCAAGGAATAAAGGCAAGGTGGGGATGGGGGGAAGGGGTGTGTGAAGCAGTCAGTATTCGTCGCATCCACCAGGCTGGACGTTCACTAGACATACGGAAATCAAAGAAACAGTCTTTACGGCTTGGGGGAACTTAAAGCTCTAAGTCCCACCCATCGATAGAAGAACTTGCTGGTATTAGAGCCAATACAATGCAAGATATCTAGAAATTTATCGGAATAAAGGTCACGAGTTAGGCGTACATATACTGCAGGAGTGACTGCACTCTGCGGTACTTCATATCTACGGCTCTATGACAGAGTGTGAAGCATTAACTAGGCGCTTCCTTTAGAAGTGGAGCGAACTGTACAGTGATGAATCAGCATCGCGGATCGATTCAGAACGAGAGTTTCCAAACGTCAACGGGACGAAGTAGCGCAGGCAACGGAATAAGATATAATATACAAGTGGGCCTGTTTGGAAGATGTGCCGTCGTCGGCTCCGTTGGCCACGTCAAACGAAAAAACAACTAGGCCATCCTTTGAACTTGTCTCGCACTTCATTTGCGCGTTGCGTGCACTACCTCCCCGCGCGTTGCTTGTGGATTAATTTGAGGCAGTGAAGTCTCGGTTCTTGCCAACAAACTGCCGCAAAGATTGGCCCGGCGAGATGACAGAACCGGCCGCGCCACACTTGGGCCAGCTGACAGCGCTTGAACGATGACAGGGTTCCGCCCCAGCCTTCTTTACGAAAGGAAACAGGCCAACAGAAGGCACACGCACTGCCAAATGTCCTCCACTAGAAAGAGAAAGAATACATAACCCTGCATAGAAAAGCAAAACGTGAGATGTAAAGGAGGAAGATTAAGAGACATCGGGGCCGGAGCCCACTCTGTTTGCACTATCGACCCCGCTGAGACGCTCGGACTCGGATCGCGAGACTGGGAGAAAGTTTGCATCCCCCAGCAAAGCAAGCACCGAGTGCGTTTGGGAAAAAAGAAGTGTGCTGCCAGTTTGGGGGAAGGAATAAAGAAAATGCAGCCTGAATCGAGAAGATTAAAAACACACACACACGATGGGGAGACCGTTATGCTTGGAGCATCGACCCTTGCAGTCCGAACGGGGAAGTCCAAGACTCGAAAGTGTGTGGTAAAGGGAAGAAAGAAGGAATGGGGTCGGCGGGCTTTACCTGAAATGCGAAGAAAGATTTTTCACCCGAGAGTGTGAGAAATTGTGTCCGAGAAGGAAAAATAACGAGAAAGGGAGGCCCGAGCCGCCGAAATAAGTTCGGTAGTTCCATTCTGTAGTCAAGAGCTGGCGCTTCGGGTGCGCGGCCTCTATTTTCGTGCCGGTTCGTTCGCCGAAGGGAATTGCTCGCTCGACAGCTGGTCCGGCCCTTTCTGGTCATTGAGTCGATCGCTCTTCTCTCCGCGGGTTTCTTTCTTCGCCAGACTCGGTCTTTCTGCAAATGAAAGCGACAAGTGTCACCCACGCGGAAGTGGCACGAAGGCCCAAGTGAAACCCGTGCGGGTTTCCTTGCGAGGCAACCTTTTCCCGATTGAAGAAAGAAGAACCTCGTTCCACGCACTCCGAGCATCGAACCAGGCACCACCGACGTCTCTCCGAAGCAGTCGATCTTCCATTGTAGATTCGCGGTGTACTTTCGGTGTGGGCGATAAATTCTTTTGCTTTCGGGAATATTTTCCTGCCACCGTCCTGATTTCGCAGAACTTATTTGAATACTGAAGGTCTTCCAAGGGCGGAAAGTTTATACGCTCGTAGAGAGCAGTGCTGTGACGACGCTCTTAGTCGTCTGAATGAATGATGATGGCGGTCCTCTTCGACGACGGTAGAGGAGAGGACCACTTTTTTTTTTACGCTGAACGAACAACTGTGAAGCCACGCGTTCTTTTCTGCGCCTTTCAGACAGACTGACAGAGCAGATTGCTTGCCGAAAGCCGCAGATTATCAGATTGGTGGAAAGCACGTGAGGAGTTGTGTGAAGTTAGAGACACTCTGTCCAGTTCCATTCACCTCTAAAGAAAAGCTGGTCTAATGAAATGGAAAGGTAGCACAATAGGAAGAGCTTTCTTTTATTTCAAGGAAAGCCAATTGTGGATACAAGGGCAACGGACCGTAGGATCTCTGTGTCGTGTGTTGTTTTCTCGCTCAAGTCCTGTCCCTTCGTAGCTCTGCGCAACATTGTAAAGTAAGAGGGAGGATTAGTCGAGGAATGCTATAGGAAGTCGGCACATTTAGGGCTTCGGGTGTCTGTTCACGGTTGACGGTGCTGCGTATGATGATCGTGTTGGCAGCCGCCACGATGAATGGTCCTTGGCGGCATCCAGCAGTCGTTGTAGCAGTGTTCCGCTCCGTGCCCTCGACCCGTCTCTTCACACGCACCACTGTTGCCAGATTTCATTGAAGCGCAGAGTCCATTATTTTGCAATGTCCGTGCCGAGGCGCGAATTGGTTAGGTTCGCTTACGCTGGGCCACACTCTAAAATCGCTGGTACCCTTATTCACTTTTAAAGGTGTAAAATATAACTTACGCTATTACAACCTTCTTTTGGGTGTAAGAGTGAGAGTCATAGATCGATTTGAACCCTCACTCACTTTAAAGGCGTGAATTATTTTACAGTTTACGTTGTCGGATATGGTACTCGTATCTTTAACAACTCGAGTAAAGAAAAAGCGAAAGCAGCCACTATTGCCAAAGTTGCCAGCACAGCGTTGTTTCGTAGTGCTGTCGTTGACTGTGGCTGCTGCGGTGGGAGTCTATACAGACCTCGTGCAGCGGTATACCTTCGTAGATATCACGTGCGATTCGTCAGCGAGAAAAAGTGCACCGCATAGCTCTTAGCCCTCGCTCTCGCTCGCATGTTGCAAGCTCGTGCTTGCCACAGAGGAATGCGTGCACTTCAAGACGGAAGGGCGCTCGGGGAAGGGCGCGGGAGCGATTGCCATTGTTGATGCAAAGAAGCGTTTAGCGAGCGCGCTTAATTTAGCTCCACCGCTGCCTCTATCGGAGGCTGGAAGAGTCAAGGAGTCGGGCACGCACGTAGACGCAGGTGGACCTCGAGCGTAGTTGTTTTTCTAACGTGTCAAGAGCGATGGCTGAGGTCAAGCAAGCCTCGGGCGCATGTACCATAGACATAAGTCGAAGAGCGAACCGAAGATAATGGTGATCAGGACGTCTCTCTCGCATGATTGCATGGAAGTGCGACGTGCAATCCTCTGTCGGTGGTTTCTAAAGAAAAATTAGCAGTCAATAAGGATGCGTTTTGGAATCTGAATTAAGCCGCTGTTACAAATGCAGGTGAACCTGGAAACAAAACAACGCGTTGGAGTAGTGTCGAAATAGTTTGCATTTAAATTTCTTGCCGATAGTACGCATGATATCATTACTACTGATTATCCTTGTCTTTCTGTTTTTATTGAAAGAACTTATTTCTTCTAGCACAGTTTTCTAACGTGAAATTGCTTCGATAGATTGCAAGTAATTCCACGTTGCCGGCACTCAACGACGGCAGAGAACTAGATGGTGTCATGAGATTGGAAAAATCCGCCGACATAAGGTGTGGTCAGTTGAAGATAGACAGGAGTAATTGAGAACGGTGAGAGAGCACTTCGTCATGCAGTGGGCATAAATATAATGATGATGATGATGATTACGACGATGACGATGATGACTGCATTGGTCGAACACGCGCACGTAGACCGGAGCACGAAATTTCAGCCTGCATGCCCAGGCTTGTGATCGTCTTGAAGCTTCCCTATCACTCATTTTGCGTTCACCGTCTGCAAGCCACGACGAACCATCTAGCCGTGGCAATACGTTTTGCTAAACGTAAATTTGTTACTATGTCCTAGCTGAGCGTTTCTGTTTGTTCTGACCGCTTCTCCCAAGCTGCTCTATCTTTCAACGGCGTCCGAAATACCCGTTGCATCCTCTGGATCTAAGTGTATCCCGTCCGGCGGGCACAGCTTTCTTTTCTCACGAGACTCCGCCTTCGACCCGCGCAGAGCTTGGGGAGAAAACAGGGAGCGGTGGAACAACGCTCGATTACGTCTCGATACACTCCGCGACGGGGGTCGATTCGTCAAACTTGTCGAACACGACCGAAGAAGAAAAGAGTGAGCTTGTTATTCGCGGCCGAGCGTGAGCCTCACAAAGAAGAAACGAAATTAAGGGGAAAAAAATATTGACGACAGCAAACAGAGAAGGCTACACCCCAGCGCGTCGGCACAGTTTCTTCTCGGTCGAAGACGGGCCTGTCTTGGCGGACGGCGCGCTCTGTTGCGCTAAGGAAAACAACGCAAAAGGAAAGACGTACGAAACTCACAGGAAAGAGCAGGAGGAGGAAATGAAAGACAAGCGAGGGCAAATAAACTAATAAAAAGAAAGAAGAACAACAGCCGCGTGTGCAGCAACTAGCACTCATAGCTGTTTCCATACTTTCTCTTCCCTCCCTTCCTTTCATACGCGTCGTTTCTCTTCACCGCACGTCCTTCCCTACAAGCATTTCTCCTTCCCTACGCATCCCTTTCTTTAACGGCGATTCCCTATACGTATACCCTCCTTCCCTATCCGCCGTTAACTATATGTATTTTCCTCCCCACATGTCATTTCCTATACGTCTTTCCCTACATTTATATATCCGTGTACGCCCTTTCCTCCGTGTAATTTGTTTCCTCGCATGTCCCATCCTACATGTCTTTCCCCTCATGTCGTGTTCCCACACGTACTTCCTTACATGTACTTCCCAATGTGTCCCGCGCCGCGCTTCCTTCTCCCGAGTCAGTCAGAGCTTGACTCCATGCATCGGTCTCGGCTAGGCTGCAGCCACTTGCGTCGGGTGGCCCTTCTTTTTTTTGCGGGGAGGGGGGGGAGGGGGCACGCTGTCGCCGTAGTAGTATATGGAAGCAGAAGCAGCATAGCCGAACTCCTCCTTTCCCACTTTCTGCTGTCCGCTTCCCTAAAGAAACGGTAAAACTAGGGGAAAATGAGAGGTAGAGGGGCGCTTGGACACAAAAGAAGCATCGCGGATGGCAGTGGAAGCGGGCGCAGGGGTGCGGCTAAGACAGAAAGGGGAAGGGGGTGGGGGGAGGCTGGACATGGGCGACGACACGCGTCTCGAACGATCCGTACGAAGACGTCGACCCCGGTGAGACGGTGGTGGTCGCCGACAGCGTGGGGTTGGAGGGGGGCGGAGGGGGGGGGGGTGGTCGTGTTCGTTGCTTATGTCAGCGGCGCTTGGCCGTGGCGCAAGCTGACTGTAGCAGCAGCAGGCTGCGCGGCGGGAAAGCATGTAGGCAGGCGGTCAGGCCGAGCACGGCGTTCTCCGTCCTTGCTTTCTTCTTTTCTTCTTTTTTTTTTTGCTTTCCCCCTTTCGCTAGCGCAGTCTTGCGATACTGTTTCATAGAAAAAGGGGCACGTCTCTTTGATGCGTTCATCCAGAGCGTGGCCCCCATAAACGCGGCCGACCATGGCGGATGCCCCCTTCTTCCTGTTCTGTTTCTTTCTGTCGTTCCGTTCCTCGTTCCATCTCAACCGCTGCTCGGCACTGGAACCGTAGCGTTGTGTGTACAGTTAGTTGGCTTTCGCCAGTCTTTCTTCTGTGTTTTTTTTTTCTTTGGCAGTTTCTTTCTTCCTTCTCTTCACTCCGTTCTCTAACTTTTGCTGAGCAACTGGAAGCGGCGATCGATGCTGTCCCGCTCGGCGTCATCCTTTTCGTCGACGCGGCAGCGCGGGGTTAAAACAACGAGGAGACGAGGAGAGGGAGTGTTCTCCGGGGCCGGGGCGCGTTCGTGGCGCAATAGCGATTCTCCGCTGGTGGCTCCCCGCTAAGAGAGCCGAAATTAATCTCTCCGCTGAACCCGCACAAGATGTGGAGCGCGGGAAAGTTGTTTGCTCGCATATTGGGCGAAAAGAGGAAAGGTTCCGGATGACGACGGTCAACGAACTGCTGGGCTGTCGCGCAGATTGACACGGCATTTCCTTGCTGTTGGTTTGTGTATGTGTGTACTGAGTGAGTGAGTGAGTGAGTGAGTGAATAAGCGAGCATGTGTGTGCATGCGTGCGTGCTTGTGTGGGCGCATCTGTGTGTATGTATGTATGTATGTATGTATGTATGTATGTATGTATGTATGTATGTATGTATGTATGTATGTATGTATGTATGTATGTATGTATGTATGTATGTATGTATGTATGTATGTATGTATGTATGTATGTATGGGTGTGCGTGGGTGTGTGTCCACGCGTGTGCCTATGCGCGCGCGTAATCCGCGAGTGGGCCTTGCATTTCTGTTGACAGTCTCTTGATCCACTCCTGCCGACGTTTTTCGAATTCTCGCGTGGAATGGCCGCCTGCGCAACGTACCATAAACGGCGCACTTTCTGGTGCAGTTTCTGCGCCCGGTTGATACGCAAGCTAATCTTCCTCGCTTCGAATCATCGTCAGTGGTGTTTTAGTGAGGAATCGCCTGGCATGATAGGCGGAGTGGTTTCCCTAATGGCTCACACACAGCGCGCTGCTTCAAAAGAAAGAAAGAAAGAAAGAAAGAAAGGAAGAAAGAACGGTGATTAATACTGGCACCGCCGTGTTGACACAGCGCACGAACGTCTTCGAACACGCGAACGATGTGTTTGGTTTCAAAAAGTCGGAATGACCGCGGCGTCGCCATCCACTCGGTTGGCTCGGCAGGGGAAACAGCGAAGCGTTCCGCCTGCCTCTGCTATAGCGGGAGCGTTGTGCGCAAAAACACAAGGAGGCGTAAAGAATTCAAAAGGCAGTTAGTTATCGCCACGTGGAGCAACGCGAAAGCAAGTACTGCGACCACGTGACTGGAGCGGCCACATCACCAGAAGCGCCAAGACGTCACCTGACCAACGGCCTTCGTCACAAGGTGCGCATGACGCAAGGCCGTAGGTTCGACTGCCACGAAACGTCGAGGATTCGAATCCCGCCAAAATTCGTAGGTTCGAGTGCCCTATTCAACTCCACATCAGATCACCGCGCTTTAATTACCTTCGCCTCAATTAACACCAAAGATCGTGGGTTCGGCTCCTGCCAGTGGTCGTGGGTTCGACTCCCACCAAAGGTCGAGGGTTCGTACCGCAACGTAGGGCAATTGTCAGTGTTTTTTTTTTCCTTCAATCTCATCTCATACACAAACTGACGCGGGACGCATTCGAAGTCACTAGGGGTGCTGCTCATCGCACCAGCGTAGTGTCCCTGTATATGCTCCTTTAAGGCATATACAGTGACACTGTATATGAGACTCCTTAGTATAGGCACTCTGTTTACGAGACTCCTTTAGAAGCTTATACTGGGGCGCTGCGCCAGCGTTGTGAGGTGCCTGGTATCTGCCAGGACGCTGTTCCTGCAGCACAGCAGCAGTTGTCTCGCGTGTTGCGTCGCGCTTAGAGATTATCCGTACTATAGTACGGATAATCGTGCACCGCATGTAAAACCTCGCGTGTTGTTAGAACACCATCCAAGAAACTAGAACGCGAGGCTTAAAACCTTGTTACCACTTTCTGTGCTTCACTCTTCGCACGAAAGTGCCGTCTTTGTAGGAGGATAGGAATAGTAATTTCGGAGACCGAATTGAATACGAAGACGAATGGTACCAGAATCGAATCGAATCTAATACTGAGTACTTTTCTAGATGTTTTTTGAATAATGACCAGTCGTTTCCATAATTAACGTGAAACTACATTTACAACCTGTAGTAGTTGAAAAAGAAGTACTGAGTATCTGTCGTTACACTGCACGTTATGAAGCGCTGTTTATGAAAAACACGAATGAAACATTAGGAAGGAATACACGGAGTTCGCGCGCATATGTAGGGCTCTTGGGAGGGTGTGAACCGTCGCTGTACAGCCTGTCAGATCTGGCTCGCTGAACGAGAGTCATACTGAAGGAGAGTCAACGCTGAACGAGAGTCAAGGATGAGAGTCATAGATCGATTTACACCCTCGTTCACTATTAAGCTTAAAGTGTCTAAGGATAAGAGTTGTAGACCGATTTACACCCTTACTCACTGTCAAGGTTAAAGCGTGTAAGGACAAAAGTTGTAGACCGATTTACACCCTCGTTTACTGTTAAGGGTGTAAATCAGCTTCAGTGTAGCGGGGCTCATCTCGAGCAGTCGCTCTCGATGAAGCTCTAACTACTGTTACGGCGGCGTCTTCCGCTTGGAATGCGAACAGGCGTAGCGCATCGTACAAGACGTACACCCCCTTTCGGTCGCACATACACAAGAACACGAGGACGGATTTCCTAATGGACTCGCCACAGACAGGGCATGGACATGAGCGCAACGCGCTGGCTCGCCGCCAAGCGGTCCGAACAGAGGGAGGACCACGGCGCGTGCCTGGAAGATGCCAACTCGGCCGTGCCGTTCGTCGCGGGATCGCGTGCCGTCTGCTCACTCGCGCTAAGTGATTGCGCCATTGCTGCCTTTGTTCGCGTCTGATGCTCCCCGAGAGGGACGCCCGACGGTCGTCGCTCGACTTCTCCGAGGTTCGCCTGCGTACACGCTTGGCTCCGGTTGCGTAATGATGTTACCACGCAAGTGCAGCGTTCATACGAAAGGCGCGGCGGGCTTGTTCTGCATGTGCAATGCACTGGGTACGAGCGTCCCGGTTGTAAGCCGGTTAGTTTATTTCAAATCGACTGGAAAGGAAAGTCTGATACTAGCGTCGACGCCGGCTGCAAGCGTAGAGCGGCGGTTCCGTCAGCGTGGGGAACGACGAGGCAATGCGTGGATGCGGCCTAAACTTAATAGTTCTGGTTTCACACGAAATGTCCGAATTTTGAAAACTTTTATCGTTTCCAACAAGTACGGTGTTATAAAAGCAACGAATCGCGCCAATTATGTGTGGCGCACACAGGCACGGAACAATTTGGAAAGATAAAGCGCACGAGGAATTAACGCCGCGAGGACGTCCGCACTTTCAAGCACGGATCTGATACATGCACTACACCCATCGTTCACAGGTTGGCTGAACGATAGGTGTAGCGCCGCCACAGTTCTCGCTAGATGTTTTCAACGTTAAGCTATTATTTGCGAACCTCGGCGCGTTGCGTGACCGTGAGTGCTGCGGCCTGGCTGTTCTGTTGCCGAATGGGCCAACCAATCACAGCGGAGTACGCTCGCGCCGCGCGCGCTCCACTGGGTTTTGCCCCACCACCAGACGGCGCTGGCTTCCACGCATCCGCGTGGAACCCAGCGTTAATCTCATGGGTGGCGGCAATGGAAAAGAAACCTGCCATGAGCAACTACTTAACAGGAAAAAACGAAATCAGGAAAGAAACCATTTATGATAACTCAAAGGGAAGCTCATTACTTTTCGAAGCGAGATCGGGATGGCTTAGAACACGCACCTATAAAGCGAGATATAAGAAGGAAGAAGAAGCATGTGCTTGCTGCGATAAAGCTAGGGAAACGACGGAGCATGTTTTATTAAAATGTGAAGACGTCTACCCAGCGGTCGATTTAGGCACCACTAGCCTCCTTGAAGCCCTTGGGTACTGGCGGAGCAGTGGTAAAGCAAACATGTCCGCAATAGGCATTAGTAAGAGGCGATTGGAGGATTGGTGGAAGAAAAGTAGGGAAACGACAAAAAGACGGAGACGTACAAAAGCACAGTTCGCAATAGGGGATCAGAAAAATTGGACGTGGTAGTTCATAGTGTTGTTTCTTTTCTTTTTTCATTGTTTAACCTAGGTAGGATATTAGGTGGTATAATAGCACGAGCTTGGTGGCGCAACCCACCGTCCCGTTCCAAAGGGGACGCTCATAACATCCATCCATCCATCCGCGGCAGCATTGCATTACCCTCTCTACAGATGCCTGAATAAAGCCCTGCCGTGCCACTTTGTACCGACATTCGTTAAACACAAGCTCGTATTTCGACTCTCTATGCCCTAACACAAAGTTTCGCTGTATATGTATATATATATATATATATATATATATATATTCCAACTCGTTGGATCTTCAGAAGCTTTTGTACAAAGCTCTATCGCTACAGCTCTATGCTGTAGCGACGCCTGCAGTCAGGGTACGAAACTACTTCGCGAGATAGAGATGCCGGCTTGTACGAGGCGTCGCCTTTCAGTGTAGAACGTATTCAAGTGTTGTTGCTGCTTATTTCTGAGAAGAAAGAAGCTCTGGAAAAGCTTGGCCCACAGAAGTGCCCCCCCAACCTGAAAATCTTAGCCACCTGAAAAGCAGAGAAGGAAACAAGATGGAGGAAAAGTCATAGAACCATGATAAAATAAGTGAGCGGAGATGATGTGGTAACCATCGGCGCCAGAATCAAGGACAATGTACGCCGAACGATGGGCTTGCGTTAGTCCGGCATTTGGCGCGCGATCTTACTACTTGCCTACATTGGCCAACATATGGCTATCGTGAGCCATCTTAGCCGAGAACAACGGTGCGAGCTATGAAACGGTAAACGACAGGTGTGCCATTAGGATCCAGCTACAGGAGGAAGCGGATCGAGCTAGGCAAGAAATGGCTGTACCCGATTAGATTAGGATAAAAATAAGCGGAGTTTGCCAAGTCTCGTGCACTGTTGAATAATTTGCACCACTTTTCGCTTGCAAAAGTGTGAATTATATTACAGTGCAGTGTTTCAGAAAGCCGTTGACCCGTGAAAGTAACAGCACTCGTGACAAGGGAAGGGAAAACATTGTGGATGATGACAGAATATCGCGTGACCAAATTGGAACATTCGCAGCTCGAGACCCGGGTTGTTTCCACTGGGTGAGAGCGTCATCGTATGAGCAACGCATAAAACTCTGCGCATTGCGCATGGCTCCATCCTTTTGAATTTGGCAAAAGAAAGAGCTTTTTGAGCATGTTTCGTGGACATGCTCATGGATAAGATGAAGGGCAAGATTCGTCGTGGCAAGCTTCATCGACGCCTGGCCCGTTACGGTGCTTCCATCGCTCTCTCTCTCTCTCTCCCTTCATTTACTTACTGTATATTTCCTTTTTTTTCCTGTTTCGCGGACTACCACGCCCTCGTGGTCACCGAAAAAAAAAAAAAGGTTAGGAGCGAAGCGCGAGTTCGGAGCACGTGACACGCTTCCGACCAAAGAGCGAGCTTCTCCTTCTTCCTCTATCCATACGCAACTCGATTCATCCCTTCCCACCCTGACTACGCTCTCCTCGTTCTCGAACCCTTCCCCTTCCCACGTGTTACCGTTTCACCGGCTCTCTTTGAAGAGTGGCAGCATAGAAAAAAATAAAAATAAAAGAGAGCAAGCAGAGCGCCGCTTTTCCTGTATATCCCTCCTCCTACACCCCATGCTCCTCTCCCAACCTCCTTTCCAAGGCGGTAGTCCGTCTTAATCCGGCACCCAGAAGGGCAGTATAAGAGCACGGGGGGGGGGGGGGGGGGGGGGAAACGACGTCGAGCCGGACTTGTTTACACAGGCGCTTCGCCCACGCCTCCCCCCTCCTCCCCCCCCCCGACCCCTCCCACCTCCCACGGGAGGCGCACGCGAGACACGAGCATGCGGCAGGCTTTGCTCTTGTGCCCGCATTGCTGCCGCCGCCGCCGCTGCTTCTCGAAGGCCCCCAATTTGCGTCCTTCGTACGTTCCTCCCCCACTCCCCCTCCTGCTTTTGCGCAACCCCTTTGAAGCCCGCATTCTTTAAAATCCCTTCTTCTTCAGGATCCAGGCGGGAAGTGCAGGCCTCTTCGGTTGCGCGCCCCGATAGCGGGCCACTTCTGGCACCGACTTGTTGGGCTAAGCTCGCACCTTGAGCGTGCCCAGAAATCTCGGACCTTTGCCCCCTGCGGCAGTCTCTCGAACTCCGCCGCAACGCACTAACGCAACTAACTCAGTGGACAGCACTTTCAAAAATTATCTTTCAAGATGTCGACCTAGTTTCGACAAGTTTTCGCCAGCAGCGTTTGTGGCACTTAGTCGGCGCTTAGTGCTGCGCTGTAGCAGTGTTTTCGGTCCTGATCAAAACACTGCTATAAAGCAAGAAAGCGAAGTTGGGATATGTGCCGTAAATGAGTATGCTATTAGAAAGAAGCACTGTAAAAGTACTGGTAAAGAGTCTACAATGGGTAACAGCGCACACAGACGAGAACAGAGTGAGGAACAACAGGGCGCAGTGCTAAACTACTTTTATTGACCGCTTCACATAGATGCTCAAGAAGTGTTGGATCTTCGTAAATGTGGGAATGTGTGCATGTGCGCACGTGTGTGTGTGTATGGTTTTTTTTTTTTATTTTTACAGATCGAGCAGCCGCTCTCTTCGGTAGCGGACGTTAAACGCACACGCCACTATCGGATAGCATTGTTCCGGACGCCTTGGCTTGGCGTGACTGGCACAGGCCGTGATTGCAGATGCAGCTCTAGCCGTTTTCTACGAGCCACTGAACTAGGCACGCGTCTTTAGATGATGCGCCAAAGTAGTGCACCTTTGTATAGGCACCCCCATCTATTCATCATCGTCGCTCGTGATACCTGTTTCTTCACTGTCCTCCCTCTCCTGTGTAGAGCAGCAGGATCCTAGGAGCGGGCTAATATCTCAGACCGAGCGTGGTGTCTATCCGTAGCTAAATTCCTCTATCTCTTACGTCTTCTTGGTCGCTCTCCACGGACGAGGCAATGCGTTCCAAGAAGCTGAAGTTGGCAGAATCGTGCCTCAGATTGTGTCCTTCCAAGGACATCGCGCCTTTTATGAAGCGCTCTTCTCAGCCGAAACGTCTTGAACTCTTTATGGTGGATATCTTATTTTGCGAAGCGAAGATTGCCATCGTTCTGAAGTGGCGCTAGTTTTCTTTGATACTGTGTATCGGGTTTCAAGAGCATCCATACACATTGATTAGTGATTCCATATAAGAGGTAGCATGTCTTTGTGTATGGGGTGGTCACAAAAACGCATTGAAAGTAAGGAAGCGGCAAACGACTTGCACTACCGCTAGTAATCAGAATCAATAACCTATCATCACAGTTCATTCAAACAACCACTCAGTTACCGAAGTGGAGAATCCAGCGACGTAATATGCTCCTCGCCAATGTTTACAATCGGTGATAAATAAGTAAACAAATCCGCCAACTATAGTCGCTCAGCTGAGAACATTGAGAAGAAAAGAAATACGGAAGGAAGGAAACATTCAAGCGATTTCAGGGCGCGGAAAATTGCTGAGACGAACACTGTACTACATGAAATTGCTTGGATTGCATTTCACGGTTAGATCTAGTGGGATTTCAATTATCTCCCCCTTACCCCAAAAGAGCGCAGTTTCATTTTTGGTTCGTTGGATTATGAGACAGTCCAGCATGGTTTCTCGTATTCCAATTGTTCTTACATCGCCGGGGCGTGCTTTTCCCTCCGACATTTCGTGCCAGCTGACGAACGCATTTCTTATTGTATATGTATATATGTATATATCAATGACAGTTACATCACCCACTGCGCTTTCGCAAGAGCCTTCCCCGGCCTCTTCCCGGTCATCGCAAGCACACTTCCTCATTAGTTAATTAGGTCACGAAGCCGGACACAAGGAACCAAGGAGAGAGCTCCAATCTGGACAATCGCGTTTCGTCCAGAAACCAGCAGCAACAGCAGTGACTTCGGCCGCCGCTGTCTCTTCCGCGATACGGCCTGGACAAGAAAGGAACTTTCCCGCTGATCTCAGTAGAAATGAGAAATATCTGGGGGGCAGTACGGGACGCCACCACGACTGAGCAAAACAGAAGACTCCAAGAGATCGCCAAAAAGGACCACGAAGCAAGAAATAAATAAAAAAAAAAAAAAGAATGAAGTAAGCGTTGAGCTCCCCCGAGAGAAACGGAGCCAGAGGGAAGCTTTCCGTACAGACCTCCATCGGGGAGAGCGGGGCAGAGGGGGGGAAGGGAGGGGGGGCGTGTAGGACGTGGGGGGGGGGGGGGGCGCTGTTCTACGATCTTCGAGTCGTGCCGTTATAGCAGCTTGGCATCGTCTTCGCCGTCGTCCACGACGACGACTACCCGGGGCAATTACGGCCGCATTGATTGAGTCGTCGCGCGAAGCGAGCCGACTGCGGAACTGTCTCGTTGTTTGCAACGATCCGGTTCTTCTTGTCGTTCTTTTTTTTTTATGTACGCTTTCAGTCTCGCTGTCTTTCAGAATTGTCCTCTTTTTTTTTTCTCTCTTTATATTTTGCCTTGAAAGCTAGATTCCTTCTGTTCGATCAGCGCGGCATCCGCTAATAAACAGACCCGAAAGAGCGGGATGCGCTGGCCATTTTTATTTGGCCTCGCTGTGCCGCCTCCCAGTTTTCTTCGTGTGTATATTTATTCGGCACTCTTTTAGTTTCAGCTGGTGCTCGCTTCTCGCGCGCTATCCTCATTTCGTGGCTTCCGATTACGGTTTGCTGTTTGGTACCAGTTCCTATCTATCTATCTATCTATCTATCTATCTATCTATCTATCTATCTATCTATCTATCTATCTATCTATCTATCTATCTATCTATCTATCTATCTATCTATCTATCTATCTATCTATCTATCTATCTATCTATCTATCTATCTATCTATCTATCTATCTATCTATCTATCTATCTATCTATCCTCCTGTCTGTCTATCCAAGAGAAGGGAAGTGCAGTCGTGGACGGCAGAAGACTAGGTGGCGGGATGAAATTAAATTCGCAGGCGCTAGCTGGAATCGGTTGGCGCAGGACAGGGGTAATTGAAGATCGCAGGGAGAGGCCTGCGTCCTGCAGTGGACATAAGATAGGCTGATGATGATGATGATCTATATATATATGTATATATATATATATATAGATACTCCAGTCTGTCTATCGCACTGCCTAATATTGATCCTTTCCCTTTCCGCCTGCTCCGCTATGCGCAAGCTCTTATGTTTGGGTACTATCTGCGTATTTTTAAGCTTGCTTTAATGCGCGTTTCGACAGGGAAGCCAGCAACCAGAAGGAAACGGCAGCTCTTTTTTTTTTTAATTTGCTTTTCTTTTCTTTCTCAACGACACAACATAAGACTGTAGTTGTTTCGCTGCTGAGGGGGGCCGCAATCCTCGGCGACCGCTTTCGCAACGCCGGCCCCAGTCTGCAATGATTTCGACGTCGTCTCTGAGTGATGTAATCACGCGCTTATTGTGAAACGAGCTATGTACATAGGAAGCGAGCTTCGGAATTCTGCTGTGAGGTGTTCGCCTTTCAAAAAAAAAAATACTTTCGTTCGGGCTTTGCTTTTCTGTCTTTCGTTTGGCTGCAGGCGTGTTTCTTCGACGCTGCTCCAGAGAAGAAAGCCAGGACGCCCGTGAGCCGACAGCCGCTTGTTTCATCGGCCCTGTGCTCCACGTATTACTTCGCAAACTCGTTAACTGCGTATGCCGCCACCGCTGTACTTATTGATTGGTTATTTATTCGACGAGCGTAACCAGCTCCTCCTCTGGCGAGTGGGTGGGGAAGGGGGGTGGGGCTTTCGCAGCGAAGCCGTCAACGGTAGTTGCGCAATTCGATTGTTATGCAGAGAAGAGCTATAGCGACGCAGCCTGTGTCGGATAATTTGAATGTCTTGCCGGTTTTCAAGGAGGTGCCACTGCGGGCACGTGTTTGAAATATCCCAGTTAATTCGTGGCACTCGCTTTCCCTCGCCTACATTTTTAAAAATCTTTTCGTTACCGGTGTACATATCCGCTTCTTCGTGAAAATAAAGCTATAGTTGGAAGACAGGGCTCTTTCACTCTGCTAGTACTACCCTCCCCCCCCCCCCCCCCCTCCGTAGCTTGTGTACGCTGTGAGCGCCATAATGATGCACCGTTATCAACTCGCCCTACCTTCAACCCTGGCCCGGTGGTGGCGCGCTTTGGTCACCTAAACCCTAAAACACCTTAAACTTTGTAAAGTATTGCCACGCTTTGAAGAATGCCGCCTCCTCCTCGCGCGCTCTGGCCGAGGCCGACGCGGCGCCGCTATTGGCCTAATAGCATCACGTGGGCCCTCGCGCCGTGCATTAGCGCCATTTTGGCTCGAGAAGCGTCTACGGAGTGGCGAGGAGCGCATGTTGGCGCCGTTGCTACGCTCGAGCAGTGTAGGCGGCGCCACGGTCGAGGAGGGAGCGTGAAAGAGAGGAGAAACGAGGAGGAGTGAAGGCGGAGGAGGAGAGTGTCGCTACTTTACGAAGTTTAAGGGGCTTGGCTGAACCCCTCCCGCATAAACGCGCCCTGAGTAAGTACGCCCGGAGTTTAGGGCGAAGCTTCAAGATTGACACCACTCAAGAAATCTGTCGTGACTTGGACCCGGGGATTTTGAACCGAGTACATGGAATCGGAGATACTGACGGTCTATCCTGTTCTACGTCTGCCTCCCTCTACCTCCTACGATTTCATTTGCTTAGAGATGGAAGCGGGTGTAGTCGATGCTCTTGCTGAAACTGAAAGAAAGAAATGCAGTTGGCGACGCACACGCAGCGCTTGTAATGGATAACCCGTTTGTGCTTCTCGGTAATTTTGGAACTCTTGCAAAAAAAGAAAGCTAAACTGCCCTTGTGGTCAATTTGCATTATGCACTCGATTCATGGTCAGTACCTCATTGTGAGCACGAGACAGGAGGTGAAAGTGCAACGATGACAACGACAACCGCAGCACCAAAAAGAAGAAGGAGAAGAGCAGGCAGCAAGAAAAAGGGCATTACTGCCAGAAGCAGTGGCAGCTACGATGAACACGAAATCATAATTAACAACAACACCGACGGCTAATACGTCGTCATAAACAACAACAAAAAAACACAATCCTCACGAACAACAGCATTAACATTACCATCATCATCAACAACAACAGTGACCGGCGGTATCTTACAGTAAGAGAATGGGCGTCAAGGGTTCGGTAACGCACTCGAGTACGGCAGTACCTCTTCCAGAGATGACGCACGATGACCATTGCAGTTAATTGGAGCTCGCCAAGCGAGGCTTTCGTGCTGCGGTGACCGTGTAAAATATGCACCCTCTTACACGTGCAATGGCTACAGTGGGTTCGTGATTGCATGGAACTTTCAACGGCTCGTTATATATATATACCGTAGTTACTAACTATAGTGACGTGTTTTTCATCACTTCAGTAATTGCGTCGTGTCGTCTCTCTCATGTAGTAGTTTTCTTTTGTTTTGTTTTTGTATATTTGACAGTAAAAACTCGGTTATCCTCAAGTGACATCTCTAGATGCGTAAAAAACAAAGGAAATACGGGGCCAGTTGGCGGGCCCTAAATATTTGAGGGCTATTTGTCGTCTTCGTCACCCGCTGAATTCAGCGGGCTCTTTCAAGGGGCGCAAAAAAAACGTTAAATAATATAAAGTAAACTTCAGTCTTTGATAATCATAATGCGGTTAGGAGACGCGCGGTAATTGAGGAATCCAGAATAATTTTTGGCCGTTTGGGTTTACTTGACTTGAACCTAAATCCAAGTACACAATCGCTCTTTTTTATCTTTTTCTTTTTTCGTATTTCACCGCAATCGAAATACAGCCGCCGCTACGAGGATCGAACCCCTGACCTCGAGCTCAGCCGCATAACAAGTGCGCTATCACGGTGGTTTAAAAGAACGCAACCGGAAGTCGTTCGGGACCTGTGTTGTTGTAAAACTTAGGAAAAAAAGAACCAATAGGATGCGATGATCATTAGGATAGTGACGATAGGTTATAAGATTGTGGAAATAAAATCTGGTAATGGAACCCACCTGTCTATAGGTTCTATCACGTTGGACACTAAAAAAATGTTAGTTTCTAGCTTTACTAGTGGATTACCCTTCTTCGATACTAAAGAAAAGATGCCACTCTCACCGCGACAAGAGGCTTGGTGAGCCAGAAAAGACGCAAACGCCAGCGACGGTGTGGGGATGCCGAGTTAAAGTTCCCGTGTCGGCTGACCGTGACGTCACCGATTTTTGAAGACGTCTGCCCGAGATTTGTTATCTTTCTTTTTCTTTATCGGCAAAGATCAAATACATCGTAATCTAATAGACGCAGAGATTAAGCGTAGCAAGTTTAGAGAACATTTACTGAGCCACCAATGCCTTAACGCGAAAATAGAGACAATGGGCATTGTAAACCATGACGTCCCGCTGACGTACTCGTGCTAGCGTTCTGGCGCTAAATGTAAAAAAAAAAAAGAACGTTGAATTGCTGCCTTAATTTTCTTTGAGAAATATCAACCCATTACTACATATTTAACGTAGGTAAAGAGTTTTCAAAGAGTATACTTTATTATTCCGAACCAATTTGAGTGTTTTTGCTTGTGTAACTTTAATCTCTGTCACCATCTGTACGAGCGAAGCCAACTTTGCGTCAGTAGAACCATGACGCTTCCGAGACTCGTGTCTCCTCAAGAACCGTTTGCTCAAGTGCGGACACTTGCCGCCAGAGGTCTCGTACATCGCCTGCTAGAGCGCGTTAAAAGAAGGGCACGCGCATTAAACGCGTAGGCGGAAACACCGTGCCGAACATACGCCACGAAAAACTTGGGACGGGCTTATGTTTTGTTCTGTGCCGTGCACGGAGGTGCTGCCGAACCTAGCTGGGCGAAATAATCTCCTCAGCTTAGTAGGTAACGTAAGCCGCTTACCAGCGAGTTGGGGGCTTACGATGTGCTGGCAAGACGAATACCGACGCCTGTCACGGGGGTCCCAGGTGTCCCGGGCGAGACGCGGCATCCCAGAGTGGTGCAATTCTCGCCACGTACACCCGGAGGGCGTCTAAACATAGGTAATTTTAGCAGCAATAGAGATAACGGGGAGGAACCAACGTGGGCGTCAGAAACACGCGAGAATGAGATGCGTACCAGCTTAGGCGGTAGTAGAGACAAAAATTTCTTAACGAGCGAATAAATTCCTCTGTAAGTTCCTCCGCGGCTTGTCGAGTCTGCCAAGTCCGACTCGCTCATAATTGGATGGACCGCAAAGTCCCACCTGTGAAGAGTGCGTGTGGTGAAATAAAAAAACAAAACAATCTCGCATTTTCTGTGCACCTGCCCGCGTTACAGTACGGAGAGTCCAGTGCAGTGTACCACGTCTACGACGCTGGAGAGCCGGCCACTGCCAGAGCAAAAAAAAAAAAAGAAAAGGATACTTAGACAGTAGTCATGACGAAGGTGCGCGCTAAAGGCAGCCACAGCGCTATTTCGTTTCCTGCATTCTACGGGGCCTGAGAGAAAGGACCGCGATAGCGACGTGTGCGGCTTCAGCATTGTACGCCCATTTCCATTTCTATACTTATCTTTCTTGTTTAGTATCTCATTAAATCGGTTTTCCACGTACGGGGTGCGAACAAGACTTTTTTGTTTCTTCGAATTAGGCTCCCTGCCTTTCCTTTGATTCTTTCTACGCAACTCTCTCAGCAGCAATTCCAAGACGTTCTCACGTACATGGCTGAAGAAAAATACACCAAAGGAAAGTAGATGGGCGAGCAGGAGGCTGACAGGTACACACAAGAAATCCACTTCGCTGCGCCCCACATTAGAGGGCGACGGAGCAAGAAAGATAGGAAAGGAACGGGAAGAGAGAAAACACGTACACACGATCCACAGCCGTTCGGTAACAGGCACCCGATGGTAGCACGGGACCATATGCCGTCTCTACTAACACCACCAATCAATACCGTCGCCGTTTGCGTAGGCTTTGTTGCCGATAAGAGCTGCGGCGGTATCTTCGCCACCCTTATCTGCGATGGCGTACCTTGGATCCCTTATCTGGGAAATAAGGAAGCGTGGCTTCCTTATTTTCCCGAAAATTCACCGATGGCGGCAACGCTTGCTTGGCGTTTGGATATGAGAGCGGAAACCGCGGGGCATACGTTGCTAGCGCGTCACAGTATCCATCCAGAGGTCCGCGAGGACGCATCGACCCAGTGCGGAGGCAATGGGATTTCAGGGATAGTAAAGGAAAGCTTCATGCATATGCGGGGACGAATAGTAAGAAAAAACAAAACAACTGAAGTATTGGCGGCGCAGAAGCAGGGATCTTAGGACACTGAATTTCTTTCGGGGTCGACCACCCCGTTTCAAAGGGGGCGCTGGTAACATCCGTCCATCCATCATCCATCCATACACCCATCCGTCCATCCATCGTTGCTTTCTTTTCAATTTCCTTTCGTTACTTGTTACTTGCGTGCTTATTTTCGTCTTCTCGCAGGGTTTCCAATGAGAGTGGCCCTTAGAGACGTATCACACGAGATATCGGCGCATGATAGTACTGCGTAGCAACATTTTCTTATTCCGACTACCGTACAGCCTCATCAGTGGACCATGGGGTAAGAGGCTAGGAGGAGTAATTTCAGCACATGCGGTGGCGAAATGGACTACAAATAACAAATTATATATATATATATATATATATATATATATATATATATATATATATATATATATATATAGAGAGAGAGAGAGAGAGAGAGAGAGAGAGTGGAAGTCAATCTAAAACAGTATTACTTGTCTTTTAGTAGATTATGCAGAAAACCTTATGCTAAGACACGCACAGGCTCTGTGAAACACAAAATGCTTACATATATCAAACCGTTGGGCGAAACAAATGTACATGCTGAAACTAAAGAAATGGAAGTAAGAGAATTTTACAAGGAAGAACACGCTACTTCACACCCCCCCCCCTAAAAAATATCAAGATGAAAAACAGAATACGAGCACATTATTCTGCATTTCTACAAAAAGAAATTATGACGCTAAGAGAAACGCAGTATTTTTATGGCATTGACTTTTGTAAGGCACCTAGCAGGCCTCTCGTCGCTGGGTGAACGCCGCAGCCGACGAATACTGACGTGTGGATATCTGAGACACGAACGCCCCACAGCAACGGCCCTACGATTGATCCTAGTGACAAAATTGTTTAGATTTTAGTGGCCAGGTGTAAGAAAAATGTACATTGTGAAACAAAAAACCTTGTACAATGAGCTACATTCTATAGAACCAAGAAAACGTGAGCTGAACGTTGTATCGATTATCACCAGCGATTCTATTGAGGTCAATACCAAGTAAGTAGAAACACAACGAAAGTTCTATTTTGACTTCTGAGGGGCATGGAGGTAGAATCGGACGTGGAACGTCAGGCTACGAGACCAAATGGTGAAGTCGAACGTAAAACATGCAGAAACTTCCATCACGTCGCAACAGCAAGTCTGTCAAAATCAGTGACGAAAATTCAATAGAAACGCAACCTATTTTTCACTTATATTTGTTTAGGATAGAAAGGGCGGACAACAAAATCATGAAGCCGAAAGTAAAACGTGCAGAAACATCTATCACATCGCAAGAGCAACTCTGTCAAAATCAGCAACGAAAATTCAATAGAAACGCAACATATTTTTCATTCATATTTGTAAAGGATAGAAAGGGCCGACACCAAAATCATGAAGCCGAAAGTAAAACGTGCAGAAACTTCTATCACGTAGCAACAGCAAGTCTGTCAAAATCAGCAATGAAAATTCAATAGAGACGCAACATATTTATTTTTTTCATTGACATTTGTAAAGGATACAAAGGGCCTCTCGTCGGTTGCTGCAAGGGAACGGCGCGGCGGGCGCGACCACCACCGATGTGCGTGGTTATTTGATACACGCGTGTAACGCCCCGCACCGATCGGCCGATCTCCCGCGGCGCACATCGAGACGCTGTGATCGATGTCCATCGACCCGTGCCTTCGTTCTTCCGAAGGGGGGGATGTAGTGATCGGCTCCCAACATGGACACGCCCTTCCCCACCTCTCCCCATACCTTCCCGATCGTGTGCCTGCTTTCCTTTTGTCCTTTATTTTCCTCTGCACGGCCACGCCCGACCTCCCTTGCACGGTCAGAGCCCGGAACCGAGGGCTGTCGTCGCGCAGGCAGTGACACGGGAAGTGGAGAGGAGAAGGGGGAAATGAGGATAGGGAAGAAGTACGAGGGCGTAGGGACTGCTTGCCGGCACCGAAGGCGGTGCCGTCGCGGCCTGTCGTGCGAGCTTTGCTCAAGCGCGACATCCTTCACCGACCATCCTTTTCTTTCGCTGTGTTTTCTTTTTTCCGTGAGTACTTTTAATGGGGAGAAAATTCGTACGGTGGAAAACGTATCCCCAACATCCTGTGTTAAAACTATTGCAACCTGCGCAAACTCTTGGAGGCATGCATCACGAGTAGCCTCGGCTGTCAGTTAAACCCCTCCAAAGACCAAACACCATTTGACGTCAAGGAAAATTAGGACGACTTGTTCGCCTTTATTGGCCTTGGCCGTGGAGAGTGAATTCCTACAAATAGGAACAAGCAAATGTTATTAATGGTTGAAAGTAATCATTCATCATAGCATCTAATTCATCATTAATGCATTTAATAAGTTATCCACAACTAAAAGCTAGCTCCAGCGTATCCAAAACGTTAGTATCGGCTTGGGGTTAACTTTCTCTCGCTTAAATTTGAATTTTCGGTATCAAACTGCGCATAGCAGAACATGACAGGCTGGGCGTTGTGGGGTTAAGAGCGAAGGCTCTCCTTATAAAGAATTTAACAGCCAGCTAGTAGAACAGCACTGCCGTAAAATCGTGTGATTCCCTTTGACAACAATCAAAGGAAATCTCGAAAGCTCCACGGTTTAGCCCTCGTTTCTCGTCAGTCCTTAAGTACAGTGGCTAGTCGCACTCACGAACCTTCTTCGACGAACTTAAATGAAGTTTCAATCAGTCTTCACGGTAGTCAATACTTCGCGAGAATCGGGCGTTGCATTCGGTTGCAACCACCCGGGGGCTAAGTGGCCAGCTTCGACGAATGGATCGGTCCCTCAGCGGAGGCCAACAGTGCTGTCCTGCGAGAGATATTGACCTTTGTAGTGGAATCCGGCATTCTCCGCATGATGTGACCGTGTGGGGAAGCATTTCTAGGTTGCCGGCACTGCCCTCATCACCCAATGATCCAATTCGATTACCCTGAACAGGCCGACGAGCCATCCCTTCTTTAATAAAGCTGTACCACACCGCACCACACCATGCCATGCCATGCCAAGTGCACTCGGTGTTTGACGAGGTCGCGGGATCGAATCCCGGCCACGGCGGCTGCATTTCGATGGGAGCGAAATGCGAAAACACCCATGTACTTAGATTTAGGTGCACGTTAAAGAATCCCAGGTAGTCGAAATTTCCGGAGTCCTCCACTACGGCGTGCCTGATAATCAGAAAGTGGTTTTGGCACGTAAAACCCCATAATTTAGTTCGTTTTACCACGCACTTGCTGCGTTACGAGGAGCATAGGCTCGTCCTAGTGCTCCAATGTCTTGTTCTGTCGCAGAACTTGCAGAACGTGACAGGAATAACGTCAAGCCATGCGCCCTAAATTGAAAGGCACTCGCCGAGCGGCGGCCAGTTTCGCAAGCTGCATGATTAAACAGCTTCAGTGCCTCGGTCGAGTTATGGCGCCATAATTGTGCCATAATGAGTGTGCGAATATGTGCCATAATTTATCGCGAAGAAATTTTAATTAAAGTGTAAGGAATGCTAGAAAAAAGGCGCGCAAATATGACGCCAACGATGCCTGAGCTGCCATTCGCATGCGAAGTGTTGTAAGTAGCGAGAAATCGTTATCGCACGACGCACTAGGGTGATATGATGGGAGCACCAGAAGTGATATGAGAATGATTTCATACATCACATGCAAACGTAGTAAGATTTACTATAAAGCTCTTTTAATTTGGCACTATTGTTATAATTTAATACCGAAGAGCGCATCTGCTGTTGATCAGACGCTAAGCCCGCTCGCTACATGCGGGATGGCATCGTAAAGCTTTTTCTCAGAACACGTTGAGAACGTGTGGCACATGAGATGACCCTATGCGTAGTCTGTAGGGAAGGAATTCTCAGTCCGCAGCGGTTGCCTAAATTTGTGGCACTGTGATTATATTGTGAGGTTTTTTGTCGAGAAAGCCAGCCTTCCATCCACTCGGCAAGTCAGTCAGACTGTATGCCAAATCAGTCATCTGTAGACGGCAAGTCATTCAGTCATTCGTATGACCAGCAACGGGTTCGGTAGCTGACAAAATAGATTATAAAAATTATGTGTGTCGTGACTAAATATGTGTTTTCAACTGGCCGTCTGCTGAGATGCAGCTGAATGTCTGCCATTCTTTTTACAAGGTTCGGCCGCAGAACCTCTCTGACATACGCTCTTCATGAGCTAGAAAAGTGCTTGGACCAGACCAGAAGCATGCCCTCAGCGCCCTTCCTTATGTCATAGCATTTGCACAATAATCTCATAGACTGCTTCCTAGGCATATTAGTTTATCTTCCCGCTGTTCACTGTGCTTCATTCGTTTTTGGATGTCTTTATGTCGCGTCCGTGTACTGTTCTCGCTAGTAGGTATACATGCTAGTTTGGATGCCATAAATATTTATATAGAGAAGAGTTGTGTGAGCTACTTCTATATGATGACGTGGTGACTACACCTACTTGACCGCGGTTCCATTGCCAAAGCCCGTGGCGACACTACTCGTACGCCTGAATTGTGACTCAAGAACCAGTGTATCAGGCTTGAGCCAACGCTTCGACAAAGAGACCTGTCTCCGCCATACGTTGACGAAGGCAAGTTCCTTCATCAAAGCATACGCCCTGGGCTCAGGCATCTGTTATCCGGTTACTGTTCAACCATTCCGATTCTGCGTCTTCCAGTTAATCTGGGTCCTACTTGTGTGCTTGTCCCTAGAAAAATCCTATAAATCCTGTTGCATTTAAATTGACTTCGAATTGTCTTTAATATAATTGCCGTAGGCATTCAATTGTATAACATGAATTACTTTTGGATTGGTGGGACTTCAGTTAGAACGTGATCTTCATCTTGCTTTCTCTTGTGTTCATTCCTGGGTAATGCATTTACAGTTTTTTTTAAAAAGAAAGTCGGTGAATTTTACAGCTATTTACACCATAAGGAGGCATAGTACACGCAGAGTGTTCGCAATACAGCCCATAATTTGAACCAGGAGATTTGGAAAAAGAAAGAATGTCTACAAAGTAAAAGAAATCGTAGTTCACATTAGCAACGAGTTCGATGTGATCATTACGTTAGAAAATTTCTAGGCATATTTGTGATTGGAATGCCGCAGTATAGAAGTACCTGGTGAAAAACTATCTTTTCCGAGTCTGTTGCCTTTCCGTTGACTTTTCGTTGCATTCAATAGAGGTGCTGCTGACAAACAACCAATCGCAATGCATGGCACTTGCGAAAGGCTATCTGCTAATAAAAGCTCATTGATAATCTATTGAACCATAAACAAAATGCATTGCGAGTGTAGCTACGTGCTGCCCTCTGCGGGAGTCTCAACTAGCTCGATTCTCATGCCCATGACTCCATTCGGCTGCATGGCCCGACGATTCAGGCTATTGTGTAATTCAGTTCACCCCATTACGCTTGATGGCATCCTTTCCCCCCAAAAAAATGACAAGAAAATTTCGAAGACTTGTCTTATTTCGCATTGGAAATGTTCCTCGTTTCTGGCCACCGTTACTACGTCGGAGGCGCCTTTCAGAATGCGGCCGCTCCACAATGCTCACTTACAATGGGCACTCGACACGCGATCCTATTTTCATACCAGAGCAAGGAGCTTAGCGGCGCCCGTGAAAGAAACGAGCTTTCACAGGAAGGGCGTAATTGACAAAATAAAAAAAAAGGTTGTGCTGAGCCACGTGTGACATGCAAGAAGCCAGCGTGAACTTCTTCCTGACGTATTTTGCAGACCACGGCCTCACAAAAGTCGTTCTAGAAATTCCGCCAATTTTATGTGCACATTTTGACGCACTCGGTGAGCTTTATCTTCATATTCGCGTTAATATACTTCAGATTACTTTTGCAAGAGCCATCGAGTTGACGTTTACGGGAAGGAACTCTTTGAAAATTTATGCCAGTGCACCCTTTTGAAAAGAAAAAAATCTTTTGATGGCGCTATAGCACAATTCTCCGCTTTCAATACTATGGGGGCCAACACATCTTTTTTTTTATTCAGCCGTGATGGCTGGAACTCCTGCATTCTCGAGCCTTCTTGCATCCATGCCAGAATGCTCAAATATAGAAGCACGGTAATTAAAAGAAGGTAGGCGCACGTCCATCACTTAAGCACGTACCGAACTCTATGTGTTGAGCACTGGATCAGTGTGGAGAAGCCAACCAAACTGTGGCTCCGAAGAATGTTATCATTAGAATAGTATATGTCTTGGAATTGCGGAGATTAACCGCATTTACAGCAAGATTACTAGAGGGAACTTTGGCACTAGCGTCTGTGCACAAGGCTATAGCAAAGCGTCTGAACCCTCCTGGGAGCGATAGGCAGTGCATGGAGTTATCTTCGCAGATCTTTTTTGGCTTCGAACAACCTCACTGGCTCCTTATTTTAACCTAGTTGCGGGTGGCAGTTCGCTGACACGCTGAGAGCTATCCTCACTTAGGCTCCAGTTGCCACAGCACATTGTTCCTTTAACGCGACAGCGTTAAGGAGCTCGTGTCGCAGAAATACCGGTGTCGGCGGCGTTGGCCTGAGCGAAAAATCCAGGAAGGCAATTTTTGGAACACTAAATAGAATGAGAAAGATGGAAAACACATCAACAAACACTTAGTAATGAGATTGTTACAGCAAAAGAGCATGTCGTGGGTTGAGAATATCGCAATAATTGGTTAACAAGAACAAAAGTTTAACACTGACCACCGCCGCAACGTATTTTTTCCCCCAGTTACTGAGCTACAAGACCAACTCTATACATCGACATCGGCAAATTATTCCGGCACTAGAGATTCAATTGCTTGCCCAGCAGGAGCGCTCGTTTCTCACTTCCGTCTCGTACTATGCAGTATATAGATTAACACGACCAACCACCAAAACACTTTCTACACCCACAACAGCAAATTGATTTCTATTTCTAGTGGTCCCGATCAAACCGCAGCCGCAGCGGCGCAAAAAACAAACAACCAACCGCAACATCCGATTTCCTAGCTCCCCAAAAAGTCCTTGCTCGCATGCTTTCTTCCTCGTCAGCCGGCCTTGCTCATGGGTGACGATGTTCCTATAACAACGCCACGTTTCACGCGTCACTTGGCGAAATCCGACAAGCAGGGCTTCGCGGGATTGGGGAAGACGAACACGACGGGAACTGGGAAAGCGGGAATCACAGAGAGAGCGAGAGGCTCGCAGAAACGAATGGGAGAAAAAGGGAGGGGGGTAGTCTTGACCGGAACGGCTCACTGGACACGCGACACGCTCACAACAGGAGAGCGAGGAAGGTTAAGGGGAAGGTAAAGTAGCGAGGGAAGGAATCGGGGCTGCATCCCCTTTTTCCTCGTCTCCTTTCCGTCCGTGTCGGGGAAGCAAAAAGGGGGACGCCGTCGTCCGTGCCTGAGGTGCTGGCGTCGATGACGATAGGAAGAGCGAGCAACCCGTGCCAGCAGGCCCGGCGTTCCGCTGACGACGCGACAGGACTCGTCGTCGTTCCCCCGGAGCTTTGGGAAGAAACAGGGGGAGCAAATGAAAGAACGTGGGGCTCCCTTCACTGCCTTCTTCCGCTCTCCCGTGGCGCTGTCGATTTTTTCTTTCCCCTTTCCGCGGCGTTTCGCTCCCGTGACATTTGGTCGCGTCCTCGTACACTCGGTGCGGGCGAAGAGATCGCGAGTCGCGTGCCCCCATCTTCCCGCTCGCACACCACTTTCTCTCCCCCCCTCCCCCTGTTTCTCATCTTTGCCTTTCATCGCCGAGAACCGGTGAACGTCGCGACGTGTTCGCCTCGCTTGCTGTTTCGTCTTCTCGCGTCATCTGTCGCCGTTTTCTAGTGTATCTGCGTGTGGGTAAGGCGTCACGATTAGGTTCGGCTCGCGTGTATTTCTTTCTTTCTTTGCGGAGGAGCGGTGCAGTAGATCGGTTCCTTTCACACAGTCTCGGTGCGGAATGGAGGTGTCGCAGCGAGGATTGGAAGCGAACGGTAAGCGTCTTTCGTGGAATCCTTCCTCCACGTCTGCCTTACACAAAGTTTCTTTGTTATTTTTATTTATTATCTTTTTTTTGCTGCTGTGGCCGATGTTGACTGTCTATACACGAAGACCGTTTGGTTGGAAGTCTATCGGTTGTCAGGGAAAATTTTCGAAAGCAAGAGATTTTCCCGCTTGTGATACTATAGGTGTTTGGGAGCTGTTTCGTGGAGAACCTGACTTTTTCTTTTGGCCGCGTATTGAGGCCCTGCTTGTATAGCGCGTCGCGGTTGAGCGACTTCTGTGACGGCGTGATCCATAAACAAAGGGCGACGCGGAAGAAAGATTCTCCTCTATATAGTCGACGCTGCCATCTATTGCTCTTGCTTGCACGAGTTTCTTTTTTCTCCATAGCCACTGCTTACTCTTGAGGAATGCTCAACTGACAGCCCATTAAACCTGTATAAAAGAAGTCTTAGTGCGATGAATGAGCGAAAAGCAAACGGCGCAAATTGTTGAAGGCGCTGCTCGTATAACGTTGCCGAGAATACGGCAAAAGTAGCGTTGTGCCTGTCACTGCCTGCGGTCACAAAGTTCCCCGAAATTCATTTATTCAGATATTCCTGTCTGCAAACTTTTGACGCAGACTGTGTATCGTTAAGGCTGCGGCAAGACAGACATGATTCAATACTTTAAAGTGCGGCAAGTCGGATGGACCCAGAAAGAAAGTTGCAGGGACGTCTCACTTCGTGAACGCATGCTTTTGGGTGCTATCCTAAAAAAAATTGGGTGCTATTTTATGGGTGCTATTCCCATTTGGTAGATTGCGCGTAGGATCTTTTAAAAATGCTTTGATTGTGTGTAAGTGTAGCGGCTTTCCTTTTTTCAAGGCTTACTTTTTATTTAGCATGCCTTATGCGACTTTTTCGATTATTGTAAAGCGTAAAGTGCGATTAGGAAAGGTGGTATGGCAACGCAAAGAAAGGCGCGGTCTTCATTATTTCAAGCAATTTTGTTATGCACTAGTCAAAGTATTCATTTTCCCCTTGTTCCTCTCCTGGGCACGCGAAGCCCGCTCCTTTTGCCGGACACTGTTCACCTCGTGCCCGGCGCTTGGCGACCACTTCGGGGTCGGTCGATTCGCGCTCGGCCTGCCGCCGCTTGCTCCACTGCTCCATCCTTCTCCGTCTGCGCTCGGACTCTCGATCACGAGACGAACCCGGTACGTCCATGGCGCGCATAGAACCCGTAGCGATCGCCAGAGGAGGTGAACCCAGCGTGCCTCCGCCTACCCTCCTCCTCCTCCTCCTCCTCCGCGACGCTTCGCCTCCTTTCTCCCATCCCGCTTCGCTCAACGCCACCTAGACTTTCCTCTAGGTGGCGGTGCTTTGGCTCCGCCCGCTCCTCCGTACTGTCCCCGGTCCGCGGTTCTCTTCTCCAACTCCAGGCGCCTTCCTAGGGCGCCCGCTTCCGTCGCGGCAACACACATAATCTCTCCGATTTCACAGACGGGGCATGTACGCTTGCGCGTGAAAACGAATGGAGTGCTGGTTGGAAATATTAAGTTATATATTTGGTTTTAAATATTTAAATATATTTGGAAATGGCTGAGTGGTGGGGATTTTCGCGAGGTTGTGTCTTTACCAAGTGACTGTGCGCAACATGTCGGGTGAGATGAATCAAACGGCAGGTAGCAGTGAGTCGTGGCTCTACCTGACACTGCCCGTTTGTTGCTACCGTTGGTGTTTTTGTTGTCGTCCTCGTTTTCGTCGTCCTCGTTTTCGTCGTCCCCGACTCTGCGCTTCCCACAATCTAGTTGAACCAGTTTCGGAACACCGAATGGCCCTCCTCTTCCTTGTGCTTCGGTAGACCTTTCGTACCGAAACAGTACAGAACTTACAGCACAATTGGCAATGGAAGTGCCTCCCAGGAACAAAGAGGTCTTCGCGCCGGCTCGTATAATATTCACCTCCCGTCGGGACTGCCCCTTAAATCAAGCGAGCCTCGGCATCCCCCGTATCGCCGGCTGACCCGCATTGCGGCCTCCCGCTACCTGCTGCAATTTTTATGGCACTCCACGAATCGCAACCGCGGAGCGCAATCTCCTTATACCACCCGAACGGCAGCGTACGGTTCTTCTTCCCAGCGGGGTGGCCAATACTTCTACGCCGTTGCCGAGCGAAACAATTTCGAATCATTTGGGTGAAGAAGGGTGCGGTGGCGTAGCTTGAAGAAGAAGCCCTCCTCATCCCCACCACGCACCCTCCCCCCGCTAGGAATTCTCTTTTCGCTCTTTTATCGCTGTCCGCTTTGAGCTTCCGACCAAACGGGTGAAGCGAAGAGGCACAAGGGGAGCGGTCGGCTGTAAGTAAACAGACGCTGTCAAAAACCTTCAACGTCATACCTTTCGGGATAACGACAACGACAAAAACCAATAAAAAAAAGACCGTCAGAGGTTTCAACAAACCACGACTCGATTCCAGGACTGTCGTAAGATCAGCTGAATGGGAGTTTAGCTTTGCTTTTCCGCGCTTAGCCAGTATCTGCATTTCTGTGTCTGTGTTTGTCCTGTCTGTGCGTTTGTGTTTCCGTGCCTGTGTGTTTGCGTGTGTTTCTGGTGTTTGTCTGTGCTTGTGCGTTCGTTCGTTTTTTTCGCCGGTAAAAAACAATCCGTTCTAAACTTTGTTGCGCCTTCTGCAATCCGGCTCTGCTCCCCCAGCTCCTCGACGTCGTGACCTGAGCGTTTTGTTTTTTTTTGTTCTCCTTCCCGTTGCACGTTTACCCCAAAGTGATTTTCCCGCGCGCTGATTCGAACGGACTGGCACTGATGGATTGGTTCCGCCTTTCTATCTACCCGCCGCAGTTTCGAAACAATGTAACGCGGAACAGTCAGAGAAAGTGCGAAAGATAAAACTAGAGACGCAGCCAAACACTGAGGACAAGACAACCAGGTTTTACAAACAGAGAATTTCCTTCTCAGGAACTCGTACACATAAACGTCCCCTGTGCCCTTTTAGGCTTAGCTTGTTCGAAGCCTAATGGACTCGGCAGCCGTAGCATTGACACTCAACTAAAACGCAATGCGCTTTTGTTTCCCCACACATGTCAAAAGTACCTGGTTTAGGCGATGACAAGAATGATACAAGGAGACGCGAATTCATTTCCTGAATGGTCACGTGACAACTTGAGGCATTACTATAGGTAGTGTCCGAATAACGGAGAAACGAAAGCTGTGATCTCGAGTGCGTGTCACTTATACTGGTCCAATTGTAAATATTGGCAATTGTTCTGTCGCCAGCTTCTCAACGAACAGTAGATTGAGCAATGAGCAAGGTGTGATAGCGTGAATTTGTATTAAAAAAAAACGGCAAGCAATAAAGCACGTTTCATAAGCATTTTTAAGCAACAACAGTCAATATAAAACAGAAAAGTAGCTCACGAGTAAAACTGTCACCCACGCAGAATGCTGCGACACAACATTACCACAAAGTGCTAATACATAGATGCAGTGTAGCTTTCAGTAAAGATGGTTATTACAGCTTTCATAGCTGGTAGCAGTAATGACGCGTTGTCCCAAAACCCAGGTAGCTTTTCTATACGGAAAGGACGATTATAAATGGTCAGAAATCTTGTCTTCACAGCACATCTTTGCTATTCGAACTTAGGGCAACCTAAGAGAATGAATTCTACAAAATTGAATTATGGGGTTTTGCGTGCCACAACCACGACCTAATTATGAGGCACGTCGTAGTGGGGGACTCCGGAGTAATTTGGACCACCTGGGGTTCCTTAACGTGCACCTAAATACAAGTACGAGGGTGTTTTAGCATTTCGCCCCCATCAAAATGCGGATTTGATCCCGCGATCTACCTCGTGCTTAGAAGCCCAACACCATAGCCACTACGCAACCGCGGCGGGTAGAATGGGTTCTATAGCGTTCTCTCGTGAATTGTCGCACGTGCAACAAATCGTAGCTGAACTACTTATACGACACAAAAAGTTACTTGTGTACGCCACTTCAGACCTACGACGAGTACATCTCACGGCCAGCACCAGCAGAGATCAGAAACTCTAGATGGAGACCAACTCTATACGGAAGACTGTTCGTACAATAGCTGTCAAATTTAATATCGAAAGCTTAAGCTTTTTTGTACGCTGCAAGCACCAGAAGCGATTACAGGAACTGGAAACACGTCATCGTTGCCATGTTATGGACACCGCTTATTGTTGTGCGACCAAGAACCGCTAGATTGAGACTTAATAGACTGTTGATATATTGTGTTTGCAATCAACAACAAAAAACTCACCAGAGGCATTTACACGTATACTCCTGAAGGTGGGTCGGAAAAGCAAGGAAATTTGAGAAATTGAAGAAAGTAATTCAATGTGGAAAACGTGCAACTGTGTCAGGCCTTCCGACCTTGCAGTGCTTGTCACACTAGCAACTGGCTGGTCTGCCCATGCACAACGCAGGCTCCGTGAGTGGTGCCGTCTGCATGCGTATTTCGGAGGCTACAGTGGGTAATAATGCACCATATGAATGCGAGGCTGCAGTCATCTAAATGAACTTATTCTGAAGAGATGGTGGTCTCCACTTTGATAGCCGAGTACTGTCGGTCGAAGTTACGGCCGTTTAGTGCCAGAGGGATCGATGGAACTTTGCAAAAGCCATGCATGATGTTCACTTGTATGTCAACAGAAATTCCATTGAACGCAACCCAAAAGTGAACACAATGTCGACAGAACTCCTCTATCGAGTTTTGTAAGGGAAGTCTGCTTATTCTTTTTCTTTCTCTCCTCTCCCTCACAAACTTTCGTGCTTGCGAACGCTTTTGTTCACACCAGGGCTAATATCTACGAGTTTTACCAGCAACTAATGGGCACTCTACTCAAGAAGAGTATACCCATTAGCTTTTCGTAGCATCCGGGGCTCTACCCGGCGCTTCAAGATGTCTCAAGCACCTGACGCAAACTCTCATTGCTCGGCGCCTCTCAAGCTGTTGCTCTTAATCCCACAGCCTCTTTCGATGTGCCCGGCAGGCCGGTTTTGCATGGCATCATCAAAAAAACGGAGTGAACTCAGCGCTAGTGGCTGTCTCAACGACGTCAATCACGAACAGTGTCGGCATACTGAAGCACGTGAAAAGGAGAGAGTGAAGATGAAGCTCGCCTCTTTGTAGTGAAGAGTATTAGACTTTCTTCAAGGTAACAAAAAAAACTGAACCGTGAGTGTCATGCTTTCAGAAAGCCTCGATGACCTTAATCAGCAACACCTCTTTACTTTAGCCTGACGATGGAAGTTTTAAACACTTTACTTCCATTGATCCGGGGAAAAGTTTGTCATTTGGGGAAAAAACTAAGGGTTCTAAGTTCTCCGTCTTTTTATGGTACTTTAATATGACATCACAGATGTCAACTTCTTTTCGTAAATCTGGGTTTTTATTTTCTGTATGTAATTAACTAAAGTTCTCACAGATCAGCAGTTTCAGTATTCGGTTTGTTTAGAAGGCGGTGACAGTTTCCTTTATATCAATCATATATTGAAAGGTAGCTTTACATCGAGCCAACGGCCATTTTCCAATTCAGATATGCGTGAAACGCATAAATCTCTTCATTATAGATAAGCACTTGACGAACTTGCATTCAATTTGTTTAATCTAAGAAAGGAACATGATTTCTACGGTCTGGTAAAACAGAACTTTGATTTACGGTTCCAAACTTCTTTACGAAAATTGCCGACGATCGGCAACTTGTTTACAAATCTGTAACTAAGTACCAAAGCAAATATCTCAGTTCTGTAAACAGCACTTGTTCCAGCCTGTGAAACTGACTAAAGTGATGCGTCGATTTTCGCCTTATCTGTAGTTGTAACAATGTTCACAGGGCGTCTAGCGAATATGACACTGATATTTTTTATTTATTTCTCAGAACCATATGTAATGCTCCAATTATTTGTGCTGTAGATGTATCAGTATTTGCAGTTTGCGTTATGGGTGGGGTAAACGTCCACGCCTCAGAGACGGTTCTCCTTTGGTTACGGAAACTAATCTCGAAGGCAATGCTTTTGCTAACTGCAGGCACCGCGGAAGTGGTTGCGGGGCCGGAAACGAGCCGTAAACGCCATGTTTTGAACGTCACCTATTGCGATATCGTGTTATATTTCTGAGTTACACAATTGAAAGCTTGACGCTCCATCAACACGGTATTTTGTTAGGCTGTAGTTGGTGCTATTGACAAGTTCGGTCTTGATAACGTTACGCAGGGACGATAAAACATTTCTTACTTTTTATTTCTGTCTCCCCTGTGTTGCGTTGTGCAGAGTGAACGCGTTCGAGACGCCACGATTTCCTTATATTTTATGGTTTCGAACAATCATAGGAGACTGATGGCCTAAACTATGTTCGAAAAAAATGACCTGCTCCTGCAGTTGGCAGATTTAATTTTTTTTCTTTTAAATGCTACAAGCTTCATCACATTTTCCGCAGTGGACGCCGACAACAAAAATTTCTTTGTTCGTACGCATCGGACAACAGCTCCTGAGCTAAAACTTCCTCATTAATTGCAATGCGTTAAATCTGCGTCAGAGAGGGGGCAGACACCCGACAAAGCACCTTTCAAGAGAGCGAGATATTCCAAGAGGAAACATGAGAAGGCGATTCTACCTCCAGTTGAAGACGACGAAAGACGAAGTCAAAGCTTTCCTGACTGAGTTAGGGTGAAATGGGGGTGCACAAACCATCATAACATTTATTCTGAGAGGCCCGCAGCGTCTCAAACGGCAACGTCTGCTTCTTAGACCAAAGGCACAACGTCTGGACGACAGCGTCTCTAAACGCTAGAGGCCTAGGTGGAAGAATGCAAGAACGCTTCCCCTACGTACGCTACCGTCGTGCGGTTGTACCCCCACTGCGCGGTGGTACTGCACGGTGGTACCACCGGCACTGATACCGCCTCCCTGGAGCGCCGGTAGCTCGCGGCGGTACCAGCGGTACCAATGCCACTGGTACAACTGGTACCACCGGTACCACCGGTACCAGTTGCGCCGATCTCCTGTCTGAGATCGGCGCGCATCTTTAGATTGGGGAAATATCTCCGGGATCGGACCACGAGAGAGGCTAGAAACACGCCCTGTAACAGAAAAATTGGGGCAACTCGCCAGGGAAAGGTTTGTCTCTCTGTAGAGAAAGAAGCCCACGACTGGCCGCGTTACGTAACAATGCACGCACGCTTTGCGTGTCTGGCGTGTCGCGCGACTGCGCGACGTTCTTTCGTGGCCTGCTCTTTGGTATTGTGCATTGTCGCGAGTTTGGCAGCGCGCTGACAGCTTGGCTGGCTTTCCTTCGCCGCTTACTACGGAGGTGCACGCATGCGCCGGTGACACCGACCGCGCGTTTGTCTACACGCCTTCGGAAGGCGAGTGTCTGCAGCATTGCACGTGAGCCCGCTGCAAAAGAGACTCGTCCACGCTCCTCTGTGAAGCACGGACTAGGCCCCTCCGGCAACGTGCCTCGCCAAGGAAGTCAATGCGAAACCTGGAGCTGGAAAAAGGAAATCGTGCTCGATATGCCGTTGCCTCTCGATGGTTAAGACGGGTTAGAGGAAGAGGAGGAGCAGGAGTAAATAAAGAGAGAATGCAGGCATGTTAACCAGAAATGCGTCTGATTGGCTACCCTACCCTGGGGGGCGGGAAAGAGGGAATAGAAAGATGGGATAGAGAGAGGGAGAGGAGGGGAGGAAGGCCGCGGCGGGCTCGCACACGCACGCGGAGGGCCTGAGCGAGTCAAAGGCTTTCACATAGGCCAGTCTCCTTCAAGAAAGACAAAAGTGTCTCGATAGCTTTGTGGGCCGACTGGCGTTGCAGAGTTAAAAAAGAAAGCCAATTGAAACACAAGGGGAATTTCTTCGTTGACTTCTCATCGGGCCGTTTCCGCGTTCCACCGACCTTCGTTCTTTCGCTTCGCTCCCGTTTGGCGAACCCGTTTTCTTCCCGGTTGAGGAACAAGCAAGGAACCTGAGTCACCCGTCTCTTATCCTTTAAATTTGGTTTCCGCGACCATGTACGCGACCAGAAAACTGTTGGTACATGAAGGCGACAATCACGCGGTTATATATAGTGTGTTGAACCACGTGGCTACACAGAACTTGCAGTATTGTCCAATTGTTCACTGTTATACAGCCGCTTACTTTCAGCGAGTCCCGCGCTCACGCTGTTCGAAAAAGGGAAAACCTTACACAGTCACGTATCTGTCTTCATGTCTATTTGTGTATCACTCTACCAGCACACCGGCATGTGTGTTCATAGTGGGCGGCGATGATCGTTCCCAAACGCATTGCAGGGGCCTAGCTCTCAACGTGAGCCTGCCCCGTGCTTCTTATTTTTTTTCTGTAAATTGAAAGATAACCGCCTGGTACTGATCTGAACCTATGTAGCAAGGATTTCGAAGTTCACGCTGGCGTCAAAAGCACCGACATCTGAGATACCACGCTTATTGGCTTTGTGCGCACGTGCAAAAGAGGCATTCTAGACGATGCATACAACGTCCGTAGCTTATCCAAACCGCCGTACCCAACGACAAGTTTCGGTGGCAGCACAACCAAAGCTGGGCACACGCGTTCAAACGTGCGGAACTCCTGCTGTTGCTTTACTACGCCAAGTAGTGTCAAGCTTTTGCCGGTGGTTTACGGGACCGGGAAAACGAGACCTGCATACAAGGAAACCAGAAAATCAGGTACAATAAGAAACGGAAATCCCTTTCAGAAAAAAAAAAATTTTATTGGCTACGCAATAAATCTTCAACAAACAAAAAAGTAAACATAATAAGTGGTATGGTTACTTACATTCGCTGATCTACATTCAGATGCGCAGAAAAAAAAAAGAAATGCGTGCTTCGGCTCCGTAGCTTTCGCTGCCCTGCCACGGAAAGTTTTCGCCGGGTGTAGCGACATGACATAGACAATTCGAAATGACTTCGTGAGGAGACAAATTGTGTGCAACGAAGGAGCTATTTGTTTGCTGAGATTCAACTTGCTTGATGGGTTTTTTACAGGAACTGCGAGTAATCCACTCCACTGCTTCTCAAGCGGACGTTTCAGTTCTGCGATGCCTTTCGATGCTATTTCTGTTGTTCCAAAATGTTTATACACAGTCGGCTCTATTTTACACCCTCGAAAAAGAAGTCAATGTCGGGTACCGTGCACAGGGGGAGTTCAGTAAACTCTTCTCACTCACTTCAATCACTCTTTTTTTTTTAATCAGTAGCTTTGCAACGAGGTACACGAAGTAAAACATGAACAAAAGGGGCAACGAATAACCGCATGCAGCCCTATGTGATGCAAGCATTGCAGCAATGAGTTGGCACATTCGTTTGTCAATTGTCCAACGGGTATATATATAGACTTCTGGATTACAGGCTTTGGTTGGCCCCCCTGAGCATCCGGTCCCTCATATCGTCGGTAAGACGAGCACACGCATTCGCGCAGTAACGGCCAGGAACATCTCACGAAACTCTCCTAAGCGGTATCGACATTGCCATTATTAGGCGAACCATTCTTAAGAAAACTTCATTTCAGCAAATGACCTCGCGAGTTTTCCAAAGCCTAAGGACCACACAGTACTACAAGCACCGCAGAATGCCAGCAGGGAGAGCAATGTGGACAGGGCCGGCGTTAATCCATGGGATTTTTTTAGAGTCCACGTGATCTTCGTACATCTCTATAAGTTGGACAAATAGAGAACACAATGGCAGGTAGACTAAACATACATACATACATACATACATACATACATACATACATACATACATACATACATACATACATACATACATACATACATACATACATACATACATACATACATACACATAAATGCGTATTAAGATAAAGAGTGCTGCACAAATAATTATCTATGAGAGGTGACATATATGCGTGATATTGCGTGAGATGACGTATCAAAAAGAAACATACCAAGCGTACCGGAGCACGCAAACGAAGAAATTACGAGTACACGCAAGCCATACCGTATAAACGTTCAGTAAGTGTACGTTTGAGAACTTCGACGATTTCGCCCAAAGCGATGGCAGTTCTCAATTGGAAAGCGTTTGGTAATACGCGTGACGCGTGGTGCCGAACTCGTTATTCTGGTTTCGAGATGTCGTCCGAAGCCAAAGCACGCGGTCGGAAATCGCATTTGTCAGCGTTCTCAAAGAAGATGGCATTACAAAACACTAGTATCAAACACATTGAGCACGACTCTCTGAACCATGTAGGCGACTTTTTTGTTCCTTTCTGACTTCCACAACGTGCTGCTTTTCTTAGAAATGCCGAGTTGCTATCAAAAATATTTCCGTCGGGAAAGAGCACGACTCACTCGATGAGACAAAAAAAGGACTACTGGAAGTAGCACCTCGGTAAGTTCACAGTCCTGCCACATGCCACCTTAGAAAGTTCACGTGAGTGTCGCGGTGGTTGTTTACAGCTCAGAGACAAAGCTGGCATCCAGTAAGCGAGTTTCAACTCGATATCGTTGGCCGATTATCGCATCTACTTCCTGAGTGCTCGCAAGCTTGCATCCGCTTTTATCCCGCCTAAGGGGAAACAAACGTAGATACAACGCAATGTTGAAATCTAAGCGACGAGAAATTTTTTTTGAATTAACGAGGCAGTAGACGATTAGCACGATCGCAGGTTCGTCGCCTGTAGCTGTTGTCGTGAGTCAGGAAGTAGAAGGCGTTCTGTGAGGTTTGTCGGGAGGCTAATGAGGAGAAGTAACGACACATGTCTGATTAAATATGGGGGCTTCGTACCACACACACACACACACACACACACACACACACACACACACACACACACACACACACACACACACACACGCACACACACACGCACACGCACACGCACACGCACACGCACACACACACACACACACGCACGCGCACGCACACGCACACACACACGCACGCACGCACGCACGCACGCACACACACGCACGCACGCACGCACACACACACACACGCACGCACGCACGCACGCACGCACGCACACGTAACAGTGACAAGACCATTCAGGGAGACTGGGCCAATAACGGCCAGCTCATTCCAAGTGTCACACACCCTAATGACCCACATTGTCCACTCGGCAAAACACGCAACTAGCACTATACACAATGTCACGAGGGGTCTGCATACATTCGAATTTTTTTTTGCCGGTCAGGCATGGACGACAAACAAACGCCGACCTGGGTAGGCTCTGCTCACAAAAAGGGACACTCAAACACATAATGCGGGATTGCACCTCGCTCCCGTTTTGTCATCCCCCGGTCAGAAGCAAGACCGACTGGACCGCCTGGCTCAGGGCCGGGGACGTCGACCGACAGCTTGTACTGGTGGACAGGGTGGAAAATGCCAAGCAGGCCCAGGGCCTTACTTGAGCCCGATCCCTCAGCTACCTCCCCCCTTCCCCCTCCGCCTTTCAATATAGTTTATCACCACCACCAAACACCGGGGAAGAGGCGCAGCAAGCTTCCGCTTTTTATTAATAAGATCAGCGAATTTCAGTGAGTTCCCGGCCATGAACTCATTTACTGCTACAGCTGGAATAATCAGCTCTTCTTAATGACAACTTTCTTCGCAATGTAGCAAAACAAAGAAAGAAAAGTATGTCGTCCTCGTGCGTTGCAGTATTAACCTGCGGTGGCCACCGAAATACGAGCCCAGAGGCGAACGCTCTCGGAGTCTGATTGACGCTCAAAAAACAACCCCGCAAAAAAAAAAAAATAGCTAGCGCGCAAGTATCGCGGAAATACTTGGCACCATATGGATATCCTGTGCTGCACTGGAAAGGAACGCGTAGCCTGTGGAAGAGGCGCATGTGTGGTACCGGTACGTCGTACGTGTACATCGCTTCCTCGGCAACACACTTCGATCGAACGATCGTCCAACTGAAAGGACCTATACGTGAACAAATTGAATTTAGTCAGAGCGTTAATCCACTGCATTGGTAAGGCCTCCATCCTCGCCATCATTTCACTGTTTCCTCTGAAGATTGACCGCTGCCTGAGCAGCTTGCTTAGAGGACGAATAGACGCTTTTTTTGTGTGTGGGGGGCTCTTTGTATGTGCCTTTGTCGTCGTGCAAGTTGAAGACGTTCATTATCTCTATTGTCGCTTCTGCGGGGCCACCTCCTATACGGTCGACCACCAGCCTACTCCTCCGCTCGAACCCACTGGGCCCTCCCGGCCGGGCTGCTCTGATGCTACTAGGACGACCCTCTACCTTTCTCCCTCCTACCTTCTCTCTCTTTTACTCCCATCTCCCCCACCCGGCTGGCGCTGAGCCGTGCTCCCGCATTGCTTGCAAAAGATAAAGCTAGCCTTTCCTCCTTCCCCACAAGAACCACTACTCTCTCTTGTGCTGCGGCCCGCAATTATCATTTGTGGTCTGTAACGAATACCTTGAAAGAAAGAAACGAAAAAGAAATGCAGCAGCTGTGGCGTTAGTGAGTCGGTCTTCCAGCAGCACATTGCCGCAGGGCTGTGAGTTCGATACCCAGCTGCAGTGGTGGGCTGAGTTTGTTGTCGTTTACATTCGGCCGTGTGGTGAGGGTAAAGCCGTGCGGTCTGACCACGAAGGCGTGACAAAAGCAAATAGCAAGCTCGAATTCGAGCTCTTAGCTGCTCCTTCTTGATTTTTTTAACGCATGCGCACTGGCTTATTTGCTTATTGGCTTATTTGCATGCGTGTGTGCTTGCGTGACCGCGAGTGGTCTCTAATGCTCAATGCCGAGATGATGGCGCGCGAGCAAGTAGCCTCCTGAGGTTTTGACGCTTCGAGCATTACTTACGTACGCAATAATTAATAGCGATTATTTGTCATCTATACTTTGCAACATCATCCCATCATTGCATTGCATTGCGTGCAGTGCTTGCTGGCCGGCAACGTTAGACCGGGTGAGGCATTGTGTCTTGTTCTTTCTGTTGGAAACGTACCTATATAAGCTGCACACAGTATGTACTACCGGGCACCAAATTTGTAGAATAGAAGAATGTATGAACCAAACTGCGAATCGATATATAAAAAAAAAGATGAAAAGAGCGCAGCGAACGCCGACACACACATGAAGAAACACACCACAGGCGCTGGGCAGTAAACGTTGAGACGCATTCAGCAGCAATCACACACACACACACACACACACACACGCACACGCACACGCACACGCACACACACACACACGCACGCACGCACGCACGCACGCACGCACGCACGCACGCACGCACACACACACACACACACACACACACACACACACACACAATCGCTTGCTCTTCCACACACACACACACATGTAATCATAGCCAATAGACCGAGAAGCGATGCCAATGAATGTAGGTTACGCTTCCCTCACTGAGTGAGAAAAGAACGCGAAGATGGCATTGCATTGTGTTATTTCGTTGCTGCCTGGCTTCCCCTTAGTATCAGGCATATTTCGCGGAAAATACGAAAGTGAAACCAGGCAATATTTTCCGAACGACAAATCGAATGCTCACTCTTAGCGCTTCTGCAGAGTAACCCTGTGGCATGGGGATCTTTCTTTCTTTTTTCTTTCTTCACTGCATATATGTGTATATAAATATATTGTTCTTCGCTTTACCGTCTTCTTTGGGAAGGTTGAAACACGATTCTCAGTTTCTTTATCTATCTCATTTCCCATCTTGCGGAAGACGAAGCACTTACGTGCCTTTCGCAGTCTTTCCTTTCTTTTCCATTTCTTTTCTTTTTACCGACGAGCCAGAGAGTGATTTCGAAATTCGAGAAGGGAATCTCTAGTGAGCGAATGTTTCTCCGCCTTTCAAATGCGATTGTTTCTTGCGTATGGTTATCTCTCTTTTTTCCCTCTTTCTTTGTTTCACGCTGAAAAGTATTCCTGGAAAGAATTCGCCGCTTCCACTTCACCGCTGAGCTCTTCCCTCGAAATGCACTTCTTTCAAATACGAAGGAACTAAGCAGAAAAAGCGAATTACGAAACCGCAGCACAAAGCATGGACAGAAAGAGAGAGAGAGAGAGAGACCGGTTATTGAGGCCAGGTGGCGCGCCTTTAATATATGCTCTTTGCACGAGCTGGATGTCTCTTACGTCTGCTGTGCCAACCCCACACATTCTCATTTTTACGTTCCGTTAGGAAAGGGGGGCGAGTGCGGGGGCGGGGGGTGGAAGGTGCGGGAGAGAACATTTGAAGCGATGAGAACTATGGAATAAAGCCCTGTGGAGCTGAAACAAGCAGACGCGAGTCGCTTGGGGAGAGCCCGGTGTTGAGGGGGTCACCATCACAGGGCACACACTGCTGTGCTTTATTTTCTTTCTTTTGTTTCTATTTTTATGACCGCTTAAAATTTTTTTGTAAGTGTATGAAATGTATTCGTCCATCCGAGTTTGCGCTGCACCGCTATCCCTTACAAAAAATAAGGTTATACAAAATCGCTTGCTCTTCCGATTACTTGTCTTCTTGCGTTCAATCGATATTCCGTTGAGATGCAACAGAATATCAACAGAATGTCGTTGCGGCGATATATGGACCAGTCCGTAACTGGACTCCCAATTGTTCGCCTCTCCGGTTACCGTCTCCGCATCATTCTCGACCCGGCTCGTCTGAAACTCCCCCTCAGCCCGTCTCCCTCATCCCTCGGTCCTTACCTCGGGCCTACGTCGCTGTTTCGTCTTTGCTGCCCCTGTTTTCCGATCTCGTTTTACTTACACTCCCTCCGGCTACTGTCTCCGCATTATTCTCGACGTCTCCCAATCACCCTCTGCCCCTCCCCCTCCGCCCAAGCCGGCTACCTCGAATCCCCCCCGCTCCTCCGCCCCCCTTCTAACTCAATGCTGCGTTGCTGGTTTTATTTTCGTTGCCTTATCTTTTTGTTTCGGTCACTTTCTGCGTCGTCCACTTGTAAAAGATTCAGCGGCCGTTCTGACTGCCGCCGTCGTCTCATTAGGAGACGGAAAAAGGGGGGTGGGGGGGGACAAATTTATAATAGGCGGTTTCTCGCGACGGCGCGTGCTGAGTCGAGAACACGCGAGAGCTTCTCTCTGCCTGTCTCTCCCACTTGCTCCCGCGTTCTGCCCGCGCGAATGGTGCGAGTTTCCTAATTAGCTGAAACTCGAAGCCGAAGCGCCTGGCGGGCGACCCGAGACCGCTCTGTACGCGCCTTCCTCCCCCCCCCCCCCCCCAAGAAACCGATAAAGGGAGGAGGAAAGAGAAATGGGCGAGTCACTCTAGCAAAGTGCTCCTTTATTGTCTAATTTAATGCGACGTTGAGCTTGGCCATTAGATGGGTTTGTTCATACGGAACAACAAAATGTACGTTTCCCTGAAAGCCACCGACGACAATGCAACGTCGAGTAGATTTTGGGGGTGGTTACAATGTTTTTTTCTCGGGCTGACGCTGCACGGAGCTTCGGTTGCTCTTGTCCGAGTTGCGCTACGAGTATGCATCGCCCTGTGTAAATTGGGGAAGGACACGCTCCCGAAAGCCATCCCATTCATCGCGGCCGACGTTTCGTAAACACAGCCGCTCAGACGGTTTAAACGAGGACCTGTTGCGAACCTGTTTAACGGTTCTTGCAAGCTTGTTGGGCGTTTTGTTCGTAAGATGAATCGTACGACGGATCAGATAGTTGCTGCACTTACATGCTTCGAGGTTAACGTTGGAAACAGCTGCATACACGTGAGAACGAGCCGGTTCGTCGGACTAGGTCCAATGGTGACAGTTATTTGGACTGTTAAAAGGAAAACTTTTTGTAACCCTGTTGGAAGCTTGATGAAAACTCGTTGGAGGTCTCGTCGACGGTAAGACGGGCTCGTACGAAGGATCGAACAGCAGGTACGCATACGGCGTGTTGCGTTGCACGTTGGAAACGACTCGATCTGTTGGACAACGCGCGTCGCGAAGAAGGCTGCTTGGTCTACCAGAAACCTGATGTAAAATTGTTGAAAATTCGTTGGGAGTTTATTGACTCAAGTCGCAAGAGAAATCTTGTGGGTTTTTTTCTTAAAGGGACACTAAAGCGAAAAATGATTTCTTCTGCATCAGTAAATTGCCGTTCTACAACACCAAAAACACCACTCTTGCAACGCTAAGACGTTTGGTGAGCCAGAAAAAGCGCAAGAACGAAATACGGGTGGCGACGCCTACTTAAGTTCCCGCACCTGGAGGCTGTGACGTCTTGGATATTGATGGCATCTTCTAGGGCCTGCTAATTATATATAGCGGTACAGATTGACTACATTGTGTTCTAAAGGAACCAAATATTAAACATGGCAAGTTTCGGAAACATTTATTCAGCCAACGCTGCCCGAATGCGAAAACATACCTTGGAATTCCTGACGTCACGCTGACGTACCGGCGCTGGGGTTTCGGCGCGAAATTCAAATACCAATACTCGGACCTTCATTTTCTCATCTAATAATCAAACTATTTTTTATGCGAAGCATATTACTAGAGCTCAACCCAGCTCCTCAGGCGCGGCGGTGTCGCCTTCAATACCACGTGACACCGTGACGTCACGACAGAGGAGAAACGGGGCTCCAACTCGCGCCGTCGCTCGCGGCGTTGCGGCGGTATATAAGCAGCTGCGCTTGTTTCTAGGTGGCTTTGGCTCAACTCTTGCAAGATGGGCTGGGTGGGAATTGAACCAGGGTCTCCGGAGTGTGAGACGGAGACGCTACCACTGAGCCACGAGTAGGATGCTTCAAAGCGGTACAAAAGCGCCTCTAGTGAATGCGGTGTTGCCTTAGGAACGAGCTGTTTCTAAGGCTCAGGCGTGCGTCGCTTGCTCAGGCGCACATTTCGTTGCCGCGCCGAACGCTGCGTTGCTCGACGCTCACCGCGTCCAATGCGGGGCGCGTAGTCGCTGCGCCGTAGCCCATTGTCTTACACCCCTTGGCGGGTCGACGGGAACGCTCTCGCGTTCCACTCTTGAAGGCGAAGCAGAGTAACGCATGAGTTGTTTCTTCGTCTAGCCGAACCAAATGTAGCCAAGCAACAGCAGTTCACCTGGCTAAACAGTGGTTCAACAACTAAAATAAAGGCTAGTATGCTTCGCATCCTGGGCTTAACCTTAGCTAAGCCACAGCGATTGTTTTAAATGACTGCCTGCAGCGTTCTCAAACAATGCTTCATTAGTCTAAACTGATTTATTGTTTCGCTTTAGTGTCCCCTTAA